>NC_040077.1:32230000-32417500 GCF_003369695.1 Bos indicus x Bos taurus
TAGGTAAAAACAGGCTAAATGTTCTTTCTAATATGGTCCACCTAGATACATACGAGGCCATCTGACCGATTAATATATGTGTGAACAGGATAACACATCCCAAGTGCAATTAGAACATCAGATCGGAAATTCTTTATTCTACAATTAAAACACAAGACTTAAAAGGAAAAACAGCACATTTCCAATTAAATCAACTAAGTACAAGTTAGTTACTACCATGTCCCATTTCTAAAATAGTAGCTTCCATTGGCACGCTTTAGGAAGTAAATATTTACCCAGAGAAATGTAATTTCCTTTTCATTTATTTAGAAGCTGCATGAGCTGGTCTCTGCTTTCTAATTTTCTTTTTACTAGTTAAGGTAGTAGAGACATTTCTCATTTTCTTCACTTTATATTAGAATTGCATAGTTGAGTTTGTGCGCATTTGAAGGAGAAAGACAATATTTTCTGTGATGTTAATTAGCAACTTTCTTATTTCCACTATGCTTTTTTAATTAAAAATAAACCTTGATATAACATCGATGCTTATTTCCAAAGTTATTTTGAATAGCATCTGCTGATGAGAAGCATGCAAAAAACTTTCATGCCGGTAAATGTAATTACTAATAATTTCATCATGATTGCTATGACTACAATTTACTTATTCTTAATTTATTTTTATAATGAACTGCTTCACTAAAATGACAAATGATTCCATTAGTTAAGAAACTAAAATGTCAATTTACATGTGGTCTTTGGTGACTAATTTGCTGAGTTAAGGCTTTTGTTTTCGTTATGATAATAATATTTGGCTATGCTCTGTGAACAAAATTTATGAGGTCTTAAATATTAATTTTTCGATTTACTGAAACAAGGTAATTTTCAGCTTTAAAATGTTAGCAGTTTCTCTTTCAGTGTCTTGAATGCACAAGTTTTAGGCACAAACTTCTGAAACAATGTCATCCAAAAAAGAATGCTCACTTTGTTCCCTGGGATCAAAACAATTCTTTTTCACTAATGACTGCAAATATCAGCTCATTTCTAACACAGTTTCCAATGGCAAACATTACTCAGTTGTCAGAAAAGAAAAGGGATTACATCAGCATTCAGAGGGGAAAAATGTTCTGTTCCTTCTCACTCCATAGTCTATGTTCAATCAGCCTGGAGCTAATGGAAACCATTCAGTGCCGAGAAATAAACACACACAGTTGGGCCAATAGTCCAAAATCAAATCTAGTCTATAAGGTGGACAATACATAGTTAGTTCCATTACTGAACCCTCCCTTGGGAGCTGCAGCAGCTTCAGAGCCCTTCTCATTACACACCAGCACCATCTGTAGCCAGCCTGAGCCTGATTTGGGGATGGATAAAGTGCATGGAGGCAAAAAAAAAAAAAAAAATAGATTCAGGATCAGGAGCCAGAGAATCCTATTTCAAGTTTAAATTTTGCTTGTGAAAGATCATTTGGTTTTAGACTCAGCAAACAGTGGGCCTCATCACTCACAATGAGGGACGCGTGTAGCAAGGATTACTTCAGATCAGGGAGATTGAAGGTAATTGCCACTTTCCACAGGGATGTCTGCCTCTCCTATAGCTCAGGAGACATACAGCAAGGTCCCATTAGCTTCAGAGCTTCTATTGCACTTCAAATGGCGAATTCCCTTTCCTGGTGGCATTTGTTTCAGTGTTGTTGTTAAAGTGCATTATTTAATTCTAAATTGTAAATGGAAAGAAGGCCAATGGCTTTGGCATCCTTAAGATCCATAGGCACTTTGTGTCTGTGTGGTGTGTGGAATTTAAGAAAGGCTCAGGCTCAAACATAGAGCAGAAAGTTTTTATTTAGTAAAAATGAACCATGAATTCTTACTAACAGGAGCAGATGATGCTAGTTGTTTCTGTTTGGGAGCTAAAAATGGAAAACATTATTACCAATTTTAAAATACGTTACAAGATTATGTACAGTCTTGGATATTTTCATCCAAAATATGCCACCTACCAGCCCTAGAAGTTGCTTTATCAATATTTTCTCTTGTCATTTTTATTATACCTCTATTCCCCAAGCAACCTCCAGCTTTATCTCATATCAAAATGTCTCTGGAAATCTGATTCTCCTCCTCTGTTTGAATCACCTTCACAGAGAACTGCAAATGATTGTAGTTTTTTGACTTTTAAATGTTTATTCTATATATCTGTCTATATCTATATCATCTTTTAAAGTGTTAGCCATTCAGTCATGTCCAACTTTTCTACCCCATGGACTGTAGCCCACCAGGCTGCTGTGTCCATGGAATTCTCCAGGCAAGAATACTGAGTGGGTAGCCATTCCCTTCTCGGGGAGGATCTTCCTGATTCAGGGATCAAACCTGGTCCTTCCGCATTGCAGGCAGAGTCTTTACAATCTGAGCCACCAGGGAAACCCTGTGTCTATATCTATATATAGAGAGAGAACACTAACTACATACAAAGATGTATGTACTACATACATCTAGAGACGTATAGGCAGGGTGAACTACATTCATTTGAGGGGATCAGAGAAGGCACTCTGAACATTGTTCTTACCTTGGCTTCCCTTCAATCCCCGAGTCGGGAAGATCCTCTGGGGAAGGGAATGGCTACCCACTCCAGTATTCTTGCCTTAGGAATTCCATGGATAGAGGAGCCTTCAGTCCACGGGGTCGCAAAAAAGTTGACACAGCTGAGTGGCTCTCACTTTCACTTTCCCATGCAAGCAGAGGCTGTACTTCTTGTAATCTAAACTCTGAAAATAACCACCCCCCAACCCAGGACAACCTTGCAGTCCTGAAATTGTACGCCTCACCTCCTGCTCAGCACACACCAGAGCAGGGAATCACTCATCACCAGTCACACCCTACTCTGGACCTCCCCTGCTGCTGGAGGTATTTCCAAGCTGGCCAAACAGCAGCTCCTTTCCATGACTCCTGTGGCTGCAGGAGCAATAATGGTCCTCCCTCCAGGCATGGTAGGGATGATAAGGGCCTCAGCCATGACCTGGCAGTATCTCTAGGTGGCAACCTAACACCCTGGAGTGATAAGCTGATTCTCAAGCAAGATCCTACAAATGTTTGAATATATCTTTTTCCACCCATCCTTATACTTTGAGATGCGTCATTTTGCCATAGACAAAAAAACTTAAGTGGGCAAAGTCGTTATTGCTAATGATATTCCATCTTATGAGACAGAACTCTGAACTTCTTTAGAATTTGACTTTTCATGTTCTTGAACTTGGCTGTGAAATGTCAATGGTCCTTCTGAATGCTGTTGATAAGTTCCATTCATTTTTCTTTTTAGATCTGATGAATCTCCTTAACCCTAAATTTTGATACAGACATTTTTAAGAACCTGAGCTCTCTAGTAAGATGGATCTGAATCAGATCTTATTTTTCTAATTTCTGGTTGTAGATTTGTATTAATTACTTACTTTTTTAAACCTCTGTTGCTTCAACTAAAAAATAGGTATAATACGAGCACTTGAATCATAAGATTATTGTAAGTATTGAATAAATTATGTAAATATCTTTATCAAGTTAGGAATCAATGAAAAGTATCATTATTGCTATTAATAACAATAATAATAATATAAATCCGCATTGTAATTTGTCCCTTGATTTACATTTTGTTCAATAGTTTCTGGTCCTCGATAGTACTTACCCAGTACAAATAATTCCCATTGTGATACCCAAGATGATGTCCTTGAATATCTTCTTCTCACGAAAAGACAAGTGTTATCACTTACCAGGTAGTTCCTATTGTCAAATACTGAGCTAAGTACACTACAGACAAATCAGTTTTAATCCTTAAAGCAATTATATAAAGTATGTTATTATTACTACCATTTTTACAAGAGAGGAAACCAAGACTCAGAAAAGTCAAGTTTACAGAAATCAAGTGGCAGTGTTGGGACTTAAATCTCTTTGTCTGTGGCAGAGATTGTCATTAATATTTCAATATTCATTTCCTATTCTCATGGCCACACAGACTATATTTTCTAGCCTTCCTTGCAGTAAGAATTCTCCAGGCAACTGGATTTTAGCCAATGGGATATAAGGGAAAGTCATGTGAATAATTCAATTCCTTGCCTCTTTAAAACTCCCATTTAAAATCCTGTAGGTTTTTCCCCACTTTGACTAGTTGGATATCAATACCACATGGTGAGCAAGAGCCTTCATTAATGTGGATCCTTGAATAACAGCATGGAGTAAAGGACTTCCCACCACTCACTCACATTGCCAGCTCAGGGGAACAAACTTGCTCTATGTTCACGACATATGCTTTGTAGTCTTTTTTTTTTTTTTTCAAATCACAGTCCAACCTTACTGTGACTAATACAGTGTCCAATTCCAAAGTAGCCTGCCTCTGCTATTATATTATACTAGCATAAGAATTAGCCCAGAAAAGTGTCACAGTTTGCTGTGTCACAGAGGAATTGTTGAAATGTTTAACAGGTATGTTATCTCTACTTTGGAATAAAGGTATTCAAGATTTTAATTAATAATTTGAAAGTATTGTAAAATGAAACCCTTAAATTAGAGAATTATACATTTCAAAAGTTAACTTAAGATGTTTTCCAATTATTCAAAATGATATAAAAATGAAATAGAATATCTTTAATCATGGAAATCAATCCCTAAAGCTTTTTAAAAGGTTGTTTAGCATTAGTGATTATTCATGATTTTGTACCTGTCATTTTTGATCTGAATTAAATTTTGATATCCCACACAAAGAATTGACTATACTTTTTAAGGGCTTCCCTGGTGGCTCAAATGGTAAAGAATATGCCTGCAATGCTTGAGACCTGGGTTCGATCCCTGGGTTGGGAAAATTCCCTGGCAAAGGGAATGGCTACCCAATCCAGTATTTTTGCCTGGGAAATCCAATGGACAGAGGAGACTGGTGGGCTACAGTCCATGGAATCACAAAGAGTCAGACATGACTAAGCAACTAGCATTACACTACACACTACATTTTATAAAACGTAGTATTCTATCAAAAGTATCTGCATGTTGGAACTATTAAGTATAAACATCTTTAAAATATTGCCTTCTCTTAGGTAATGTTACACACCACTATCTTTAAAATGGATAACCAACAAAAACCTATTGTATAGCTCATGGAACTCTGCTCAGTGCTGTGTGTCAGCCTGGATAGGAGGGGAGTTTTGGGGAGAATGGATGCATGCGTATGTATGGCTGAGTTCCTTTGCTCTTAAGCTGAAACTATCACAACACTGTTAATTAACTATACCCCAATTTAAAATGTTTTTCGCATTAAAAAATATAAAATTTTAAAAAATATTGCCTTCTCTTAACATTGATTAGCAACAATCATGACAAGCAATGAATGATTCTATTTCACTATTTATTTAGAACTTTCAAAACACATATTTTAATCTACAAATGTCCAAATTCAAAATCTGGTGTCGTGGAGGGAAGATCCTATAGAGTACAGTCAAGATAAACATTTTTGAAATTAGCCCTGTTTTTATATATTGTCTTCCACATTTATAAGCTGTGTAACTTTGAGAAATTTACTTAAAAATGTCTTGGCTTCTCTTTTCTTTTTCTGTAAAATAGAAAAAGTGATTATACCTCCCTCAAAGATTAGGTGTAGGAGACTGGCAATAAAAATATAATATATCAACTGACACATCATAAGTGCTCAATAAATACTATCTTTTTAAAGACTATAATTATTATTAGCCCTAAAAGTTTTCAGAAGTATTTTATTTAACATAATCTTTACATTATTAATATTGTGCTATGTCAGACACTTCAGATGGAAAATGTGTGAACTATATTAGCATCCGCTATGCCTTAGGAGACATATTGTGAATGAAAATTGTGTCTTTCATAGATATTTCCAAGAGATTTGGAGTTTTTATTTCAGATTCCAGGAAGCAGAGATTTAATGGCTAATATTTAAATGACAGGAAAGGAATTTTTCATTTGGGGTCAAAGCTTTCTCCTTTTGTACATGTAATGATGCCAAAGGATTGCAGAACCCCATTCCTCTAGCTTAATCTGATCCCAAATGATGATGAAATAGAATATTCATTAGTTCTCTCTTCTCTTGAAAAAAGGGAATGAGTTAGAAAATAGTGAGTTTCTATCCTTTATTTGGAGATTCGTTTTGTGTGTGTAGCGGTGGGGAGGAGGGTATTCTTGTTTTATTGTCACTGTTTTTACTTTTAAGAGGTAATATATTTCAGTTCTCAATCTTCTACCCCAAACCTACTTGTCTTGCTTTCAAATGCACTAATCGTTCCTCTTTAAACATAACTCAAGGCACCTCTTGAATCCTGCCTATATCCAGGTTACAGCCACAGAAAGAGTAGATCAACAGATTTTATGTACCAACCGTGAGAATTTTCTAATCCCAAAGCCCTCCCTCCCCATATTACCCCATTGCCACATTAAGAATGATTTTTAAAGAAAGTAATTCTGGATGATTCAGCTGTACTTCTCATCAAGTAATTGCGATCCTTCATTTAGCCTCTATACATCCATGTTTCCTCACAGCCAGCTAAACTGTGCCCTTCCCCTACTAAATTCATTCCTTTACCCTAAACACAGCCCTGTTTACTGTGCTTCTATTTCTGTTTATCATCATCATCTTTTCATTAGTTCCAAATAGAATCTTTAGTTTTCTTTGACTCCTTCCACCCCTAGTTCTAAAATCTGACACATCTAACTCTAAAATATCATTCACATTCAGCCTCCTACTCTCTCTCTTCAAGCTTCTTCCATAGTCTTGGCTTCACTCACCTCTCACCTAGACTAATCTCTTTGTCTCCATTCACTTTCAACCCATCCAACACCTAATCTACTTACTACCTTAGTATAATTCTCTTTCTAAAGCATGGCTATGACACTGATATCCCCTGTTTAAAACACTGGGATACTGTATTAAGAAACCAAGGCATGCTTTGTTCTCACCACATTCCCCTTTCTGCTAAAACAAAATCTTTCCAAGCTGTTAGACTTGAGTTTTATTGAAAAAAAGTTGCAAGGTAGAAAGCAGGAATTCCTTGAAGTAAACTGCTTTTGCCAACTTTTGCTTTCTACAGCTAAGAACATTGAAAAGATTGTTCTCCCAGGCATGTGAGAGGAGAGTTTCTTTGTGGAACCAAGGTGTCCCACACAACACCAAACATCAGATTATTCTTCTCTTGTAAAAGCTTTGTTTCTTGGGGGACTAGAGAAAGATTCACTGTAGTTGATGTTGGCAATGGACTCGGTGGTGGAGCATGGTGTCAGAGGAGCAGGCACCAGCCACCTCTGGGCAGAATCTCTGTCGAAGATGGGGTCCTCTGGAAACAGATTTGAAACAGTTTTGTGTGCAGGATGTTTGTTAGAGATCAACACCCATATTAAAGAAAGGAAGAGGGACAGAAGAAGGGATTGGGTGGTGGGAGCAACTTAATTGTGCTGCAAAGCCTTGGTCAACCCAGCATGGAGCTCTTGGGTGAAAACTTCTATCAGAGGCTGCCCTGGGAAGGATACTGTATTGGGTGAAGAGTTTCTTTGGGCCTGAAGCAGAAACCCTAAAGGAGCTGAGAGCTGGAAGTTGTCTGCTGATCACACCCTCATGCTTGAGTGACAAGCCCTTCTCTTTCTTCCTCTTAATTATCAAGCACAAACAAGGGAAAGAATAAAGTCTTTTCAGTCTCCCTGCCTTTGAATATCATAGATGGAAACAGTCAAGACAAAAAGTTCATAAGAGCTGAAGTCCAGCATTAGGGTGGCTGGCAGTTTGGCCAAAACTGCAAACCCATCAGTAGCCAAGGTGAGAGCCAATAGGGGAATTCATGGACACTCGTGAGCACTTCTAAACATTTTCAAAATTATAGGAAAGATAAACCTATTTTAAAAACTAGGGATTCTGAAGCCAAGCAATTGTAGATTGAATCACAAAAATTTGAACTTTATAAGTGCTATTCAAAAGGGCAAGTCTGTGATATTTGGGTTACAGTATTTACATATCTGCAAGTTTGCCTTCCTAACTAGATTTTTAATTTCACAAGATTGAAAATATCTCTTTGTGCTTACAAGACATTAAATACACATGCTGATGAAAATCAAAGGATTTACATTTATATTTGGGGTCTCAAATTCTCATAGTTGATTAATATATTTAGATCGCATATTCTTCTACTGTCTAAAGAAGCAGAGTTGGTTATTTTAAAAGGATTGTATTGTCAATAAGCATGTGTATACAAGCTATAAGTTACCTACAATATGAATAAAGTGTATGGCATTGCAAATTACCTCAAACAATCCTCTCTCTTGAGTATGTATGGGGAGAGGATAAAAGAAGATATGTACTTGTGTATGTGGAAAAGAGAAACATAGAATAAGAGTTATATATTCTGAAGTCTACCTCAGAAACCCACTCCTGAAGTAAAAATTTTTAGAAAACACTAATCAAATTCCATGAAATAAAGAGAATAAAAAGTTGGGTGTCAGAAACTAATTGCTGTGTCAATCAGTGAGCATGCAAAATGATTAAGACGAAGGAGAATGAAATGAGCTCCTAGTCGTATATAATAACTGACATTTGTAAAGTGCTTTCACTCACATTTTTCCCAGTTGACCAGCTAGGATATGAATCATAATCTTCCTCACTTTACGTATGAGGAAACTGATGTCAGATGCCTAGTTGAGGACAGAAATATGGTTTTGAACCTGTGATAACTGATACAACATCCTCTCTCCTATGATGTGCTAATCAGCTACTGATGCTAAATTGAAAAGGTCCTTAAATTTGTATATGGTAAATAGTATTCATTCATCTTTTCATTCGTTCAATCCACAAGAATTTAATGAGCCCAGGAATCAAGGACACCAAGTGGTGGGCAGATACAGACAAAATAGACCAGATTCCTGCCCTGAGAATGACTACATTCTGAAGCATACAATTCCTTGGAGATAGGGAGACGGGATGTTCTAAGATGTGCTTTTATGATAAATCTAGGAAGAAGAATAAGTAAGGTTTCATGAAAATGATCTTGGGAGAAGCAGCCTTAAGTAAAGCAGCATATGGTTTCTCCTTCTGGAGTACTGGAGTATGCAATATCAGATCTTTATGTGGATGAACTAGTTGGAAACATAAGGGAAGTCATACCCTTGAGGTTGCTCTCTGCACTACTGAAGAATTAATTCTGCACCCAATGAGGGCTAATAATTTTAAGCTAAAGAATCACAATTTTAGAACCAACAGCATGACTGTGCTGCAACAAGGAAACTGTTTTCATTTAAGGACATGGGTAGCATGCTGCTGCTAAATCGCTTCAGTCGTGTCCAACTCAGTGCGACCCCATAGACGGCAGCCCACCAGGCTCCCCGACCCTGGGATTCTCCAGGCAAGAACACTGGAGTGGGTTGCCATTTCCTTCTCCAATGCATGAAAGTGAGAAGTGAAAGTGAAGTCGCTCAGTTGTGTCCAACTCCCGGCGACCCCATGGACTTCAGCCCACCAGGCTCCTCCATCCATGGGATTTTCCAGGCAAGAGCACTGGAGTGGGTTGCCAAAAGGAAAGTTAAGCCATAGCAATGGTCAGTGGGGAGAAATGTAGCAGTCCAAACCATCAATGGGTAAGTCTGGAGGGAGGCTGGGTGGATAGCTTAGGAGTTATTTAAAAGGCAGTCTCTATTGGATTTCCTAATAGGTTTCAACACGACTGAGCGACTGAACTGAACTGAATAGGTTTCAAATAGGAAAATCTAGTGATTAGGAAGTGAGATGTATTTTCTCTGTGATATAGGAAAACAAACAAGGATAGATTTATTGATGGGAAAATGAGCAAGTCCATGTTGGCTTTATCTGTCAATGAGGAGGCTAGTTCACCTGTTACAGAGGGGGAAATGGCCAAGTGGGAGAGCAGTTTGACATTGCTTCTGTGTGCGACAAAGAGCAGCAGGTAAAAAGATCTCTGATATCATGGCCTGTCTGAAGGTCTTTGTCATATACTTGCAGCAGCAATATTACACAAGTCAAGGCAATCCCTCTTCAATGGCTCTTAGCTCTTCAGTGCCCAAGCCAAAAGTGCCAGGCTGTGTAGATCCTCTCTGGTGTTGGGTTAATTTGGCAGAATGATGGGAGTTGAACCAGTATTCCATGACTTCTGAGCCGGGTACAACAAAAAGCATGGAGAATTGGAGCCGAGACTGGAGATTTCAATGAAAAGATTGGCTGGATTGGGAGTAGAGATGAGAAGAACCAGAAGATCATGTCATGTCAGAAAGAGTACATTGTAATTTACACTGCCTGAATTCATACAATGTTTCTGCGGTAGTCTTACAGGGCATTGTATTATGCAGAATAACATGTTAGAGGTAGAAAGGACTTTAGAGACCATCTATTCTCATCCCCTCCTTTTACAGATGACAAAAGTGCACCCTAGAAATCAGGCAGCTGGCTAGGGCAGACATGAGAGATGAAAGACTGACTTCACCCAGAGGTCTGCCCACCCCCCAGTAGAGCTTAAAAATTAACAAAGATTTGTTAAACGCTTGCTAAGTGTGAGGCTGTTGATAAGCACTGATTGATATATTAAATATAATCCCTATTTTCAAGGAATTTGGTACCTAGTGTCCTATTGAGATTTCATATTCTATATCAAATGAAACAATTATTAAGGTGACATTCTGAAAAACCAGGAATCCATACTCCCTCTAAATTAAGCAAAGTGTGTCATCAAAGGGTTGAATAGCTGCCCTTTTTCTTGTGGAATCACAATTTTCTAGCACCAAGCATAGATAGTGGCATAATATTTACGTCCTAGGACCACAAATGATAGTTTCTATTAATAGTGCCTACTGAAAACAAAATAAATAAACTGGAAAGTTGTTTCACATCTTTACTTTCCTATCTGCAATATTAAACCGTGTTCATTGTTTCCTTAGCTTTTCCTGCTAACTACCAATTTCTGGTGAGGATGGAATTAAAATTGTGTGCAAAATGCATCATTTTTTTCTCAACAATTATTTTTATGTTCTTCACCTCTGGTGAAATGACCCCTACCCATGGCATTATTTAATAAGAAACAATCAGGAGTTTTACAGGGAAAAAAAAAAAACAAATATTTTATTAAATTAATTTTAAAAGAAATATTTGAACATGAAAATATACATAATATAAATATTTTATATGGGAAATAGCAATAAAAATTAATATTTAGTTATATTATTCTTGTGCAAGGGGAAAAACCTGCTAACTAATTTGGAATCCAATGGTTCTCCTCCTAGAATATTCCAGATAGCTTAAATGGAACAATTTTGCTATATCATATTTTAACATTTGCCTATATTAACTCTGTTTTACAGTTTTAAAACCATACTAATGATTTTCACATATTTTCTTGAGTGCTCACATACTTACAGAGATATAATATATAAAGGTAAATGTGAAATTCACAAAACCACTACAGCACATTGGAAAGAATATAATACAATACATATTAAAACTTAATGAAATGTGAGAGGGAGATCATTACCACCATGTCCCTTTACAATATGTAACTAGGCTGGGGGAGTCACCCATTACACTGGCTCTTCTATGTGGATGAGTGCAGTCTTCAGGAATGGTCAAAGTCTTCAGGTGTAGCTTTCAAAACACTCTTTAGCACCGTCAAAGATGCCTTAACAGTCTGAGTAATTTAGTTCAGATCCTCAGGGTTCTTTATTTCCATGAAATAAAATCTCCTCTGGGAGACTTATCACACTGAAATCATTCCTAAGAGAATCCCTTTCAACATTTTTATTTATTTATTTATTTTGATCTGAACTTCTTGCACAGAAAAGAAAGTGATTAAAAATAAGGCTCTGTGATAGACGTCAAAGTTCTTACTGTCCTTCAGTTCAGTTCAGTTCTGTCACTCAGTTGTGTCTGACTCTTTGCGACCCCATGAACCGCAGCATGCCAGGCCTCCCTGTCCATCACCAACTCCCGGAGTCCACCCAAACCCATGCCCATCGAGTCGATGATGCCATCCAAACATCTCAACCTCTGTCATCACCTTCTCCTCCTGCCTTCAATCTTTCCCAGCATCAGGGTCTTTTCTAATGAGTCAGCTTTTCACATCACGTGGCCAAAGTATTGGAGTTTCAGCTTCAACATCAATCCTTCCAATTAACACCCAGGACTGATCTCCTTTAGGATGGACTGGTTGGATCTCCTTGCAATCCAAGGGACTCTCAAGAGTCTTCTCCAACATCACAGTTCAAAAGCATCAATTCTTCGGTGCTCAGCCTTCTTCACAGTCCAACTCTCACATCCATACATGACCACAGGAAAAACCATAGCCTTGACTAGACAGATCTTTGTTGGCAAAGTAATGTCTCTGCTTTTCAATATGCTATCTAGGTTGGTCATAACTTTCCTTCCAAGGAGTAAGTGTCTTTCAATTTCATGGTTGCAGTCACCATCTGCAGTGATTTTGGCGCCCAGAAAAATAAAGTCTGACACTGTTTCCACTGTTTCCCCATCTATCTTCATGAAGTGATGGGACCAGATGCCATGATCTTCGTTTTCTGAATGTTGAGCTTTAGGCCAACTTTTTTAACTCTCCTCTTTCACTTTCATCAAGAGCTCTTTAGTTCTTCACTTTATGCCATAAGTGTGGTGTCATCTACATATCTGCGGTTATTGATAATACTGTCCTTATATATGTGTTTTCATGGGGTAATCAATCAGCACTGAGAATTCCCTGAAAAATATTTAACCCCGAAATGACTCTTGAAAGTGCAAAAAGTAGTTGCTTAGTCATCTCCGACTCTTTGCAACCCTTTGGGCTGTAGCCCTCCAGGCCCCTCTGTCCATGGGATTTCCCAGGCAAGAATACTGGAGTGGATTGCCATTTCCTTCTCCAGGAGGATCTTCCCAGTACAGGGATCAAATTTGTGTCTCCTGCATCAGCAGGCAGATTCTTTACCACTAAGCCACCTAGGAGAGTCCCACCCTGCAGAAACTAAAAGCACCAAAACTGATTATTACTAGATAAAGTTCTGATAAGGTATTCCTTTATTTAGCACTTGGTCACACTCTGCTGCCAATTACTCTTAGTCACTGACTCACATACGAATTTTAGATGCTGATTTCAGAATGAGTGTATAGAGCTGTATGCCTCAGTTCCTGGTCACTTCAGTAGACGTAAGGTGCTGGTAAGAGATAGACAGAAGACAGAATCCATAAGCAGAATTCTGCCCTGCTCATTATGGGAAGCCAGAAAGTGCTACCTGATGTTGAAGTCTCCTTGCCCACAGGCAGTAAAGCCTACTGACATTAGGTTGTGGTGAAGGAAAGTACAGTGTTTATTGCCAGACTCTAAGCAAGGAGGCCAAGCAACTAGCACTCAAAAGGCTCAAACTCCCCTCAAGCTTTCAGGACAATGTTTTTAAATCAGATAAGGGAAAGTGTTGCAGCTGTGTGGTCAGCTCATGGACATTCTTCTGATCGGTTGGTGGTGAGTAATCAGGAGGGGAAGTGACATTATCAACCTTCTGGTTATAACCTGTCTGAGTTCTACATGCTTGTGGTTCACACTCAGTCAGCTTTTTCCACTGATAAGGGTTTCGGTATCGGCAGAACAGCTCAAAGTATATGGCTCAGAATATTATCTGTAGTCCTTGAGGAGGAACTAAAGGTCCTTGACTTTGTTTACAGGCTAAACTATTATTATTTTTTCTTGCTTGTTGTTTTCCTTGGTTTCTGCATTTTCCCACTTCTCTGATTATATTTAGTTTTTGAAATTTGGGGAAGGCCTAGGAGGCTAAAGTTTTTCTACAAACCAGAGGAAGGTGGAAGACCCGGTGTGGGGTCTGTCACAGGAAGGCCCCATAGGATCCTGCTTGCTTATATTCTTTTTGTGGAAATAAAAACAGGTATGTGAACTATCTCAGCAGATCATTTAATTAACTCAAACTGCAAAACAAGCCTAGCATGGTTGTTGGAAATGCTTCACAGTGAATAACTATCTAAGATGTAGTCTAAATAAAAGTGAAGACAATTTATTTTTAGTTCATGTGACATTTAAAATGTGTAAAATTTTCTAGGTAATTGCTTGACCATGCTTCCACTCACGTGTGCCATTTCTCCTGGGCAAAAATTTCAGGAACCAGGGGAAGAAAGTAATTCTCCTAGTGGATCCCTCATTCAAAACCCCTCTTTTTGAGACTATATGGCCAAATTCAAAATCATGCAGAGAAGTTGAATTTATTGAATTCATTAGCAACATGGCAACAAATAATTATAGCAAATAATAAGCTAAAGAAGGTGACTTAAGTAATAAGCTAAGAAGGCTTTACTGCTTTTATATATTCCTTCCATCATTAAGATAATATCCTAGGCTTTCAAAATGCGGTGAAACAATGTCATAATTGTTTTTATTTAGCTTGTTTTTTGTGATTCTTATTTAGATCTGGGGTCATGTAGAAAATTGTAAAAATTACATATATATAATATAAAATGGATATTTATACACATATATCAAAAAGAACAATTCACTAAAACATATAGCTTACAGAAAGATATAAAAAACAGTGGAATTTTTATTTTGTCAAAACCTTGTTAGTCATGTTTTGGTTTTGGATTTACAGTCCATGGAGTATTTTATACTTCTCAAATTTCTTCTGTTCACTTGTGACTCTCAAACCTAATAGAAATCTTTTTCCCCTTCAAGTAATACTTGTCTGCTTCTAGAGCTACCAGGGGAATACTTTTTTAAAAATTGTTCAAACCAGCTAGAGCAGTGCACAAATACACACTGAATAGGAACATATTGAAAAACAGCCTTCAAAATAACCAAAATCATCTAAAGGCTCATTGTAAAAAAAATACAGAGAACAAAGTAAAAGGAGTGCCTTAAGGGCTTAGTTTCAATTTCTGCTATAATCCACCATTTCAGATAGAGTTAATTCACTAGACTGTGTACATATGGATAATTTAATTCCACAGATAATCTCGAATATTTGTCTAGGGATAAAATGTCAAACTTTTCCCACTAAACCTTTTCACCTCACCTTTGGGCAAGTGGTCAAATGGGGGAAATTTGTGGTTGTCTCTCATTTGCCTAACTGTATGCCAAGGACAATGCAAACAGAGTATGAAGCAAATCTCCCCATCCCTCTCCTATCTCAGTTATGTCTTGCCCAGGTTGGGGGAGGGAAGTAAACCATGAAGTAGTAAAATGCAAAAGTCAGAGGTTTTTTTAAAAAGATATTTAATTTATTTTAATAATAGAGGGATTGTTATAATATTTTAATGTAATGTAAATAAAATTAAACCCTTCACATTGAAAGTGGATACCTGGTTGCTCTGTTTAGAAAGTCAATATTGAAAAAAACTTAGGATTTTGAGGCAAAAGTCATGTGTTTCAATCATAGCTCCACCATTTGCTAACTGAGTGACTCTCAAAAAGTTATAAAAATCCATGAATCTTATATATTATCATATGTGAAATAGATCGCCAGTCCAGGTTTGATGCATGAGACAGGGTGCTCAGGGCTGGTACACTGGGATGACCTGAGGGATGGAATGGGGAGGGAGGTGGGAGAGGGGGTTCAGGATGGGGAACACATGTATACCCATGGCTGATTCATGTCAATGTATGGCAAAAACCACTATAATATCAGCCTCCAATTAAAATAAATAAATTCTTTAAAACATCAATGAATCTTAGTTTTGTTATCTATAAGATATAAATAATAATAACCTTCTAAAAATATTGTTATAAGGATTAAGTAAGGTCACACACATGAAAAGTTGTTTAAACCATAACTGCTGCATAGTTGTTATCAGTCTATCCTAAAGGAGATCAGTCCTGAATATTCATTGGAAGGACTGATGCTGAAGCTGAAACTCCAATACTTTGGCCACCTGTTGGGAAGAACTGACTCATTTGAAGACCTTGATGCTGGAAAAGATTAAAGGCAGGAGGAGAAGGGGATGACAGAGGATGAGATGGTTGGATGGCATCACCGATTCAATGGACCTGAGTTTGAGTAGGTTCAAGGAGTTGGCGATGGACAGGGAGGCCTGGCTTGCTGCAGTCCATGGGGTCACAAAGAGTAAAACACAACTGAGCGACTGAACTGACTGAACTGAAAGTATAGAATGTGAGAACTCTAATACTGGTTGTGCATGAGGCCAGGGTGTTTCAGAGTAACTGAACTTCAAAATATTATTGTCAGCAGCAGTCAGTGGAGCTCACTATAGGCTCCTATTTTTATAAACCCCTTTATAATTCAACATGTTATACACATAGTAGCTGCTCACAAATTGATTTCCTGATAGATAGACTGAAATTCAGGACAGTAATTAAGCATCTTCATTGCATCCTGTTTTCTGGCCGGCTAGAAATGGATAACTAGACAAGAAAAAATAATGTCCTCTTGTAAAAAAATATGATTTATATGTAAAGTGTAAATATATTTATGAATATATATAAAATATATATTTCAAGTGGAAATAGTATAATGAAAACAATTTTTAAGTAGTGGTAACTCACTTTTCAATAATCAAGATGCCAATTCTTTTATAAATATCATTTTCTGTGAATTGTTGTATGTGGTGTATATACAGAGGTCAACGGCTATGGAGTTCTAACATTATACTTTTCTTCAAAAACCTTTATATACTTCTGAAATGAGTCCCTGAATTTGGAAGACATATATCTTCCTAGGCAATTTTCTTGCTTTATATAAGAAGACAAAATATGACAAAGTTTAATTTAGAAGAAATTACAAGTAGTCTCATTTTCATTTATTTTGTGCATATTCAAATAAAGGATTTACTTTTTAGCTGCAATCATCATCATCAAAGTGAATCACCTCCAAAGAGAGTTGCTAGACAAAAAATTCCACACCTGGTATAAGTATCATAGAATTGACAAATTGCTATTCCTTAGTGTGCTCATCAGATCACTTTCAGTTGCAAGTTGCAAGAATCTCAACTTCAATGAGCTTAAGAAACAAAAGAAAAATTCATTGGCTCTTTCTACCTCTGTCTTTTTTCTCAATGTTATTGTTGTTCAGTCACTAAGTCATGTCCAACTCTGCAACTGGACTACAGCACACCAGGTTCCCCTGCCCTTCACTATCTCCCAGTGATTGCTCAAATTTATGTCCATTGAGTCAATGATGCCATACAACCTCTGTCACCCCCTTCTCCTTCTGCCCTCAGTCTTTCCCAGCATCAGGGTTTTTTCCAATGAGTTGGCTCTTCCCATCTGGAGGCCAAAGTATGGGGCTTCAGCATCTGTTCTTCCAATGAATATTCAAGGTCAATTTTCTTTAGGATTGACTGGTTTGATCTCCATCTGTCCAAGCAACTCTCAAGAGTTTTCTCTAGCACAACAATTTGAAAGCATATATTCTTCAGTGGTCAGCCTTCTTTATGGTCCAACTCTCATATCTGTGCATGGCTATTGGGAAAACCACAGCTTTGACTATATGGACCTTTGTCGGCAAAGTGATGTCTCTGATTTTTAATATGCTGTCTACTTTTGTCATAGCTTTCTTTCCAAGGAGCAAGCTTTTTTTTTTTTTCTTTTTAATTTCATGATTGCAGTAACTGTCCACGGTGATTTTGGAGCCCCCCAAAATAAAATCTGTCACAGCTTTTTTCCATTCTATTTGCCATTAGGTGATGGGACCAGATGCCATGATCTTAGTGTTTTGAATGTTGAGTTTTAAGCCAGCTTTTTCACTCTCCTCTTTCACCTTCATCAAGAGGCTCTTTAGTTCTTTGCTTTCTGCCGTTAGGGTGGTATCATCTGCATATGTGAGGTTGTTGGTATTTCTCCCAGCAGTCTTCTTTTCTTAAATTCGAGGATAATTACTTTACAAGATTGTGATGACTTTTGCTATACATCAACATGAGTCGGCATTAGGTATACATATGTCCCCACCCTCTTGAACCCCCCTCCCACCTCCCTCCCATCCCACCCCTCTAGGTTGTCACAGAGCAGTGACTTTGGGTTCCCTGTGTCATACATCAAACATCCACTGGCTATCTATTTTACATATGGTAATGTATATGTTTCAATGCTATTCTCTCATATCACACCACACCTCCTTCCCCTTCTGTGTCTCCATTGCTGCCCTGCAAGTAGGATCATCAGTACCATCTTTCTATATTCCATATATATGCATTAATATACCATTTTTGCTTTTCTCTTTCTGACTTACTTCACTCTGTATAATAGGCTCTAGATTCATTTACCTCATTAGAACTAACTCAAATGTGTTCCTTTTTATAGCTGAATAATATTCATGAGAAACACTGACCTGGAAGAAGCACAAGCGGGAATCAAGATTGCTGGGAAAAATATCAATAACCTCAGATATGTAGGTGATACCACCCTTATGGCAGAAAGTGAAGAGGAACTAAACAGCCTCTTGATGAAAGTGAAAGAGGAGAGTGAAAAAGTTGGCCTAAAGCTCAACATTCAGAAAACGAAGATCATGGCATCTGGTCCTATCACTTCATGGGAAATAGATGGGGAAACAGTGGAAACCATGTCAGACTTTATCTTTTTGGGCTCCAAAATCACTGCAGATGGTGACTGCAGCCAAGAAATTAAAAGATTCTTACTCCTTGGAAGGAAAGTTATGACCAACCTAGACAGCATATTGAAAAGCAGAGACATTACTTTGCCAACAAAGGTCCATCTAGTCAAGGCTATGGTTTTTCCAGTGGTCATGTATGGATGCGAGAGTTGGACTGTGAAGAAAGCTGAGAGGTGAAGAATTGAAGCTTTTGAAGTGTGGTGTTGGAGAAGACTCTTGAGAGTCCCCTGGACTGCAAGGAGATTCAACCAGTCCATATTTGGTTCTAACTGTTGCTTCTTGATCTGCATGCAAGTTTCTCAGGAGACTGGTATAGTGGACTGGAACTCCCATCTATTGAAGAATTTCCCACAGTTTCTTGTGATCCACACAGTCAAAGGCTTTAGTGTAGTCAACGAAGCAGAAGTAGATATTTTTCTGGAATTCCCTTGCTTTCTCGATGATCCAACTAATGTTGGACGTTTGATCTCTGGTTCCCCTGCTTCTTCTAAACCCAGCTTGTACCCCTGGAAGTTCTTGGCTCACATACTCCTGAAATCTATGCTGAAGGATTTTGAACATTATCTTACTAGCATGTGAAATGAGCATGATTGTACGGTAGTTTCAACATTCTTTGGCATTGCCCTTCTTTTTCTCACTGTACTTTATCCTGATTCTCTTTTGCTGCCATAATTCTTCTGTCTTGGGGTAGGACCATAACCAGCAGCAGCACAGGATCCCCATACCAATACCTCTGCTACCAGAGAAAAACAGAATGTTCCCTTTCCAAGCTCTCCAGCTATATTTTTACCCTGGAAAAACCCCTTGAAGCCTTAAGAGGCTCTCCTTGGGCAGTCCTGGGTCAAGTGTATGTGTGTGTGTATTGGGGGGCAGAGTCTAAGACCAGAAGAAGTGTGGAAAGTAAAAGAATTCTGGGAAGACAGAATGAATAGTTTTGATATTTAGTATAAAAACAAATTACTTTCACTTGTAAGGACAATTTTAGAAATTCCATTAACTTCTATAATAATTTGAATGAGTATTTTTAGCTAAACAATATAAGAAGAGGAAATGCTTTGAGTTATTATTAAAACAACTATAATATCATTATAGATGACAGTACAGCCTTAGATATTACTTTTGATGAAGGAAAATTTTTATATATAATTGCTGAATTTGAACAAATTCTCTAACAATGAAATTAAAATGTGATATTGAGGGTTATATGGTCCTTTGACATCTTAGAAGACAAACTCCATTACTCCTTCTGAGAAAATTAACTCACTCAAACATTTCAGCATAATATTCCTTAAACATCACATTTCACATCAGCAGGACTAGAAAGACATCATGACCTCTAAAAAAATACTTCAAGTAAGTACTGTTTCTCCAGATTAAACCATCAAAATATTAAGGAGATGAATATATATCAAACAAAGGCTTGAAGGAGAGCTGAGTTGTAACTGCCTCTCTATTTTGATAGTGGTCAATCGTGGGTCTGTTCTACAGGTTAAGCAAATTGTATTAGTTTCATTACTGCAGAAATTTTCAGAGACTTTGATGAGCTACCATGTAACATTTCCAAAACTATGTGACTCACAGAGCATTTTTAAAAATTGCCCCCACCCCAGGAATACTTATTATCCTCTTCCATACAGTGATACTGTTAAGTAACAGGTTCCCAAATATTTATGACCTGAAGCTTGCTTGTCTTACATATTTCTTTGACTTTTAAGTTGGGCCAGATTTTTAATAAACTGTTATAATTGAGAACGTCATCTTGTTAAATCTTCCAAAAATATTTATAAAATTCATGTGACATGTAATTTTTGAATTTTTAATTTGTGATTTCAGAGGAGCATAATAAAATATTTAAAATTAGGGTATGAATAATATCTACTATTTAAATGACTAGAAAATATATTGATAATGGTTTTCACCACAACACTCCTCTTTCAGCCCTCAAGTTTGCTAAAGATAAAAGAAAGCTAAGAATCACTATATCTTGCAAACTCTTCTATTCAGCCATCCTCTGACACTCCCCACAATCAACACCAAAGATACAGTTGACCACAGCATTGCTCAGAGAAACAAGCAGAGTCAGAAACGCTAAAATGGTCTCAGACAACTCAATTAAATCCTTGAATCTTGGTTTTCCTCTATTTAAAAACAAAGGCCTTAGAATATTATAGCATTTATTCAATATATTATATTATTGTGAAGAATCAATAAGTAACATATGGGAAGATAATCAAGTTATGCTATATAGCTAATAATTTTTTATTACTTTGCTACAGTCACCCTGCTTATTTAACATATATGCAGAGTACATCATGAGAAACGCTGGGCTAGAAGAAGCACAAGCTGGAATCAAGATTGCCGGGAGAAATATCAATAACCTTAGATATGCAGATGACCCCACCCTTATGGCAGAAAGTGAAGAGGAACTAAAAAGCCTCTTGATGAAAGTGAAAGTGGAGAGTGGAAAAGTTGGCTTAAAGCTCAACATTCAGAAAATGAAGATCATGGCATCTGGTCCCATCACTTCATGGGAAATAGATGGGGAAACAGTAGAAACAGTGGCAGACTTTATCTTTTTGGGTTCCAAAATCACTGCAGATGGTGACTGCAGCCATGAAATTAAAAGACGCTTACTCCTTGGAAGGAAAGTTATGACCAACCTAGATAGCATATTGAAAAGCAGAGACATTACTTTGCCAACAAAGGTCCATCTAGTCAAGGCTATGGTTTTTCCAGTGGTCATGTATGGATGTGAGAGTTGGACTGTGAAGAAAGCTGAGCACCGAAGAATTGATGCTTTTGAAGTTGGTGTTGGAGAAGACTCTTAAGGTCCCTTGGACTGCAAGGAGATCCAACCAGTCCATTCTGAAGGAGATCAGCGCTGGGATTTCTTTGGAAGGAATGATGCTAAAGCTGAAACTCCAGTACTTTGGCCACCTCATGTGAAGGGTTGACTCATTGGAAAAGACTCTGATGCTGGGAGGGTTTGGGGACAGGAGGAGAATGGGACGACAGAGAATGAGATGGCTGGATGGCATCACCGACTCGATGGACGTCAGTTTGAGTGAACTCCGGGAGTTGGTGATGGACAGGGAGGCCTGGCGTGCCATGATTCATGGGGTTGCAAAGAGTCAGACACAACTGAGTGACTGAACTGAACTGACTGAACTGATGCGGGCTCTCTAACCCTCAGTCATCCTACACACTGGTGAAGACACACTTCATAAATTGGATTACTTCTCTGTTGGGAAGCCCTGTTGGATGTCTTCTGCTTCCCCTTCAGGTTCCCTATCCAGTCTCTCTATCCTGTCCTTTATCCCAGAGGCTGACCTGTATTGACTACATCAGACTTTTCCCCTGTCCTCTGGCTTCTAGCAGGGTTTGCCAATGGTGAGCACTGATAGGAGATGACAAGGGAAGGTATTAGCCCTCTGCTGCTTTCTGCCATAGCCTGGCTGGCCACCCAGGGAAGAGGTCCTACTCCACAAAGGTGTTCATGTCAACAGCACCCTCTCTCTCTTCACATTCCATTATCTGTTCTCTTCTCAGGCTTGGTCAATCCATTGGTTGTAATATTCAATGTAAGTGCATCTTTAGTTGGAGGCCCAGGGACATCTGCCTTTGGCCTAAAGCTTTCAAGAGCCCCACTCTGATTCTCCATATTAAACGGAGTCTTCAGAGCTAAATAGATGTGGCCATTCAGGCCTGCTGTCTCCCCAACAAAACCATATGCAGAACCTCAGAATTTCCTGCCACACCAACTTGTGACCATATTTATCCTTTTCCCTGGGCCATCTCTCCCCAAGGCAGACTATGCTGTGGATAAGTGTACTCTAGAGCCAGAGAAATAGCCAAAGGGTGCTGTATGTGAATTGAGGCTAGAGTTTGGACACAAAAGGTAGAGGCACCACACCAAAGTATGAGCATCTTTTGCTAGTTCTTTAAGGTGCTGACATCTTGCCAAGCCATGCATCTACAGGGCCACATCCACCTAATGAAAACACTTTCTTCTAATTTACAAAACCGGGCCATATGAACCAGTAGTAGCCTTGGAACTATTTAAACTAAGATTTTTTTTTTAATTGTGCTACCCTAAACCCTAGGGATTTCTTGCAGGTGATTTGTGGGATACTGCCCATTGGATAGAGTTTTTTTAATCTGAGTAGTAATGCTCTGATTACTTTTTTAAGTTTTATTAGAATAGCTAGTTCTGTACTTAAACAAATTTTGAACCGTGTTGTACTCTATAATCTAAAAATACACCTAAACCTCAATGCCTCCTGTTTCATAAAATCATGCACAATAGCTACAGAAGTGTCACATTTACAAAAACATTTAGAATTTCTTGGCAAATTATTACAATTATCAGAAACTTTTAGTAGTCAAATGCAAAGGAGCCCCAACTTTGTAGGAGACATACAATAAAAAATACAAACTAATAAATAAACAAAATAATTTTATCTTTCCTTTAACTTTAACTTCAGAATAATCTTGTAAGGCATTACAAAACAAAACATCTGTTGATCTAATGCACCCTGCTGCTGCTGCTGCTAAGTTGCGTCAGTTGTGTCCGACTCTGTGAGACCCCACAGACGGCAGCCCAACAGGCTCCTCTGTCCCTGGGATTCTCCAGGCAAGAATATTGGAGTGGGTTGCCATTTCCTCCTCCAATGCATGAAAGTGAAAAGTGAAAGTGAAGTCACTCAGTCATGTCCGACTCTTAGCAACCCCATGGACTGTAGCCTACCAGGCTCCTCTGTCCCTGGGATTCTCCAGGCAAGAGTACTGGAGTGGGTTGCCATTGCCTTCTCCTAATGCACCCTAGAAATGTCCAAATTCATTTTGCATCATAAAGATACAGCCACTCTAGAAAACAAAAAAAAAAACTTTGTCAGACCAAATATTCTAAGGAAAGATAATAACAACTATAAGTGCTTAGGAGCTATATTTAACAATTGTTTGAAAACTTATAATTAACCTACTCTTTAACTCATCTCTGGTTCCAAATCGGGAAAGGAGTATGTCAAGGCTGTATATTGTCACCCTGCTTATTTAACTTATATGCAGAGTATATCATGTGAAATTCCAGGCTTGATGAAGCACAAGCTGGAATCAAGATTGGCTGCTGGGAGAAATATCAGTAACCTCAGATACGCAGATGACACCACCGTTACAGCAGAAAGTGAAGAACTAAAGAGCACCTTGGTGAAAGTGAAAGAGGAGAGTGAAAAAGTTGGCTTAAAACTCAACATTCAGAAAACTAACATCATGGCATGTGGTCCCATCACTTCATGGCAAATAGATGGGGAAACAGTAGAAACAGGGACAGACTTTATTTTGGGGGCCTTCAAAATCACTGCAGATGGTGACTGCCACCATGAAATTAAAAGACACTTGCTCCATGTAAGAAAAGCTATGAACAACCTAGACAGCATATTAAAAAGCAGAGACTAGCTTGGGGCTAGTGCATTGGGACGACCCAGAGGGATGGTATGGGGAGGGAGGAGCGAGGAGGGTCCAGGATGGGGAACACATGTATACCTGTGGCGGATTCATTTTGATATTTGGCGAAACTAATACAATTACATAAAGTTTAAAAATAAAATAAAATTTAAAAAATAATAATAAATAAATTTAGAATAAAAAAAAATAGCATTTACAAAAAAAAAAAAAAAAAGCAGAGACATTGCTGACAAAGGTCCATCTAGTCAAAGCTGTGGTTTTTCCAGTAGTCCTGTATGGATGTGAGAGTTGGACTATAAAGAAAGCTGAGCTCCAAAGAATTGATGCTTTTGAAATGTAGTGTTGGAGAAGGCTCCTGAGAGTCCCTTGGACTACAAGGAGATCCAACCAGTCAATCCTGAAGGAAATCAGTCCTGAATATTCATTGGAAGGACTGATGCTGAAGCTGAAGCTCCAATACTTTGGCCACCTGATGCAAAGAACTGACTTATTGGAAAAGACCCTGATGCTGAGCAAGATTGAAGGCAGGAGGAGAAGGGGACAACAGAGTATGAGATGTTTGGATGGCATCACCGACTCAATGAACATGAGTTTGAACAAGCTCAGGAAGTTGGTGATAGACAGGGTAGCCTGGCGTGCTGCAGTCCATGCAGTCAGACATGACTAAGTGATTGAACTGAACTGAAATCTTAGATGTTAAAGGGTTATGATTTGATTAGTCTGCCCTTTTTATTATAATCATGTTTAACAAAATATGTTAATTTACAAAGTGATTGATAAAATATTTGATAGTAAAATATGTCATTTTACAGATAAGGGTATTAAGTCTCAAAGATTTTCAGAATATTTCCTGAGGCCATACACTAAGTTATTAACGGCAAAGCCAATTTCAGCACTCAGATATTCTGACCATGAATTCATTAGATTCAGATCTCAGCTATGATGTCCAAAACCAAGATAAATCTAGTTGCTTTGTTTATCTTAGAATCAGCTATCATATTTTACAAGTGGAATTTATATTTTAATATTTGCATTGCCATTTATTTTATTCTAAGTTTTTGTTAAAATGCCATAATAAATATGTGACATATTCTTTTAAGCAACTTTAAAGAAATATAATATCAATGAATGATTTTACAGAAAGAATTATTGAATAAAATTTCCAATTAATGTTGAAGAAATACCTTGGTTCAGCAACATCCAGTAAGTGAGCACATAAATAATTGCTTATTAAAGACTTTATGTATGGAATATTACAACCTCTAAGTATTAGCAATTCTATAATGAAAACATTATGATTTACTTGCCACTACCATTAGTAATTGACACCATGGATTATATAATATTACTTCCTGCCAGTAATTTTGATTGAAGCCAAGGAGAAGTGGTCATGAAATATACATTTATAACTCTATATGACTACAGTACAATTACTATGAATGGCTGATGAACTCTTTAACTTTCTGATACTCATTGACAAGCTGTATTAAATTTCATTCTATGGCACCTGTCAAGGGAAATACAAAACTCTATTTACTGGGCCAATTAGAAAGAGAAAGAATGTTCAATCAAATTTATGAGAGGTCTGAATAAGTTATATCAGATTTATCCTTGGATAGGGGAAGAACATGTTCTTAGACTTTTGCACTTTTGATATAGGAAAGAAATTGATTGGGACTTCACGGTAATAGTAATTTTTGCAAGGTCATAACATACTGGGGGCCCCTCCTTTGTAGACCACCTGAAGGTCTGACCCTTGGGGATCACAGGAGCATACGATGGTATTGCAAAGCCAGGGTGACAAAGCGCCATTTCTTTCATGTTCACGTGAGGACAAGACTGTCCAGATAAATTTATCCATTAAGGATTCTTACTCATAAATAAACTGAAAGTAGAAAATCTATCTCCAATCTAGAATTTGTCTAGGTTAGAGACGTATCTCTCTCACATGCGAGAAAACAAAAATATGCAAATCAACAAAGCACGTGCCATTGCTGAAACTTCTGATATCGCTTACAGAAATACTACTATTTGGACTATGTATGGTCACTTATTATTGTCTGAACACACACATTTTTAAGAAGGAGGAAGGGGGAATCTATACCCTCTAAGCACGAACAGAGGTAGAATTCAAGGTCTTTCTGAAAATGACCTAAGAAACTAATATGTAAGCCAAAGAACTGTAGAAAAAAAAATTTTTGGCCCATGGCCCCTTTAAATTTCTTCCTCAGCTAAACAGACATCTAGTAATTTAGAAAAGAACCCACCCCCTTGTTAGACTAGCTGAGGGACAATCCCCTGTTGTCATTTTTATTGTCTGCCCTGGAGAAGGAGGCAGCTTGGGATGCCTAATGGAATCTTGATTCTATTTCACAGCTACAGAGCACAGCCAGAGGCCCGTGGTGCTTTTGTGAGCCAGAATCCACGGAGGCTAATTTTGGCTGAATAGAGGCTAAAGAGAATTCATTTTTCCTTGTTACATTTATTTCACTAAAATTGTTCAAACTCACGAGATATTGCTGGAAGGACACCAGCAAGCACTTCTTAATTGGGGCCCCCATTCAGCAGCAAAAGTGACTTTGCAGGGACCAGCCACAGAGGTGATGAGAATTTCAGGAGCCCTAAATGCATGGAAATTAACCTGAACACAGGAGACATCAACATTATCTCTGCTTAGATGTGGAATATAATCTCAAGGCTTCTGTTTCACATTCTTGCTAGAAACTGTAACCATGGCTCTCATCTTTCAGTTGCTACATATGAAAGATTTCACGTCTGGAGATCCCCAGTAGCTCCTGCTGGGCATACTCAGGGAGGTAATTTCTATTTGCACCTCCCACCCCCCAACACTGAGAGTCTCCAGAGATAACTAGCAGCAACTGAGTATTAACCAGTTTGCAGTAAACCAAATGGACAACAGAGATACAAGAAGAATCATTTTGTCTTTCTCTCCCACTTCAAATTTTAATGAGTAAGAAAAATCTTACATTTATGTGTTTAAATGTGTGCAGTATTCCAGTCCTACAAATTATCTCAGTGTTATTAGCGCAGAATCCTATCCTGAATTTTAATTTTGCACATATCCCGATTACTACTTATATTTCTAACTTTGCATGTATTTTTAGCTCAATAATTAATAAGGATAGCTATTAAAGTTGCTAAAATCTTGCAGAACAAAATTCTATAAGAGCTTGCTAACTGTTGGTATTATTCTTACTATTTTTTATGGGTTCCAGCATCTTTGTTTAAAGGCAGCAGCATCCTCAGAAGGTACCCAATCAAAAGTATTATCATTCACACTTTACAGGTGGAAAAATTAAAGCTTATGAGACACTGATGAAATCAATTGATGGAGGAATTTCTATCTTCTATTTCAAAACTCACTCTTTTGGAATCAGCAACAGAAAATAAACCTAATGTGTCTTTTTCCCAAAATGAATTTAAAACAGAAGTTGAGCATGGAAAGCCGTATTTCACAAAGGAAACTTGGGGAGAAATGAATCTCCCTGTAACAGGTACTCCACGATGTTTGTTGTCCAGAGGGTTCTGAGGGTAGTTAACCTAAGTTCACCTGCATTAAATATTGACCCTGAGGGGCAATTTGAGGCCTTGCTAATGGGGCAATTTGGGGCCTTAATGATGCAGACAAAAAGGTCCACAATCCTACTTGATGAAGTGAAGAGGCTCATTAGCATGATTTTCAAGGGTGGTGCTCAAAGAATTAGCTTGCCATCCAAAGCCATGTCTAAACTGGTCAGATAAAGAGCTCTTCATTTAGCTAGAGTGCTGTATTTGACCAGTGCCTCCAAGTTCCAATGCATTTGCCATTCTTTCCTTTTAGAGTAGTTAGTTTTTTTTATCTCTACCTAAATGAGGAGAAAAAAGTGTGTCTTTTTAAGCAATACAAAATAAGAGAAGAGTTAATGTAAACTTACCCCAAATGACCAATTATCCCCACTAAAGCAAAGTTCTGTGTAAAAACAATGGGATTTTGCTTAAGCTCCTGGATTTGTGGAAAAGATGCCGATTTTCAATACACAGTGAAGGCACATTTAGAAAATAAGGCAAGCCAAATCATTTTTAAATGTAAAACAACTGACCAACAAATACCATCACATACTAATTTCATTGAGATGGATGGAACTTTCACAAGTGCTCAGAGAATTTAAATCTATAATGTCCTAAGTAGACAAATCCACACTAAAATACATACCACACACACACACACAACACACACACACACATCTAGCATGCAAACCCACATGTCGATATTAACTTAGTCAAATAGAAAAGCCAGCTATACATAAACTTAGTGCTTCATCATTAGAAATCCACATTCATTCAACAAATATACAGTAAGAATTATCAACAGGGCTGGAGAATTTTCCTTGTTCATAGAAAATGTGTTTAAAAATTCTAAGAAATAGAGTATTCAATGAATAATGGAAAATATCTCACAAATATTTAAGTTCATCAAATAAATATATGACTGTTTTATTCTTGTATAATTGTCTGTAATATATTGGCACACTGTCTAATTCAATTACCAAAAACAAGGATAGACAGCTCTTTGACTTACTCTTTACTGCTAGACTAGATACACTGAAACGCCCTCAGCTGTGCCCTAGGCTCTTACTGCCTCAAGCTACTGCTTTAGTGATGGATACGAGGGCAAAATAAAGAATGAAAATTCAAAATGTGACACTTTTAACTAATCAACTGCAAGATAATTTCTTTTCAGCACTGGTAAAAGTACCCTCTTCCTACATGTGGGCTCTGTATTTGGCTATAATCTTTGGAACAGGCATGTTTAAAAAATGGAATAATGTAATTATTATCAAAACTAATTTGTACCTCAAACAGCCCAAATTAGATTCAATAAGCGCAGCAGAAATTACAGTGATTTAAGTTCCGCTGTTTCATCCTACTAAATTTTTAATTGTGGCAAATATGTTCTGCTTCTGCGATGTAGAATAAAGAGGGAGGGGGAGTTGGCATATATGCCTGACATTCCTCCATATAAAAATGTTTTTGTAATCACTTTATTTAAATAGTAACATTTTATTTTTTTAAGCACTTAGTTTCTTGATCAGGATCCATATTCATGGGGTCTTGCTATAATCCACTTTACCACTTAATGTTGCAATTCAAATGTTCAGTCAGAAGCAAAGCCCTCCAGAATAAAGCATGAATATTACCGTGTGGGGCTGTAAAGAGAAGACTATTAGAATATATCACCAACACACTAGGGGACCATTTAGTCCACTGCTCTAAATACATCATTTAATTACAATGGAGACATTACTTCATGTTTCTACTGATGTAAGTATTATTAGAATTCATGATATTCGCAGGCTACTGTGGGCCATTACATTGGCCATAAGCTATTCCATAAGATTTACTACTAAAGGCCCGCAAGGGTATTTGAGCATTCATGGATTCTGTGGCAGTAGGCTTTTATCTAAGACACATAAGTGAGGGACAACCAAGTTATTATCTCTAAGAAACATAGCTTAATATTTTGGATTCTAAAGGTTAAGGTACCATAAATCCTGAATTACTCTGAGATATCACATAAAAAGACATTTTTATTTTATTTTACTCTATTCCGCCTCTTAAAATATTTTATGATGGCAGTTCCTAGAGTTGTACCATGTTGTTTACATTCAGTCCCTGGATGCATCAAAGCAGACATAGCAATTCTTCGCAACTGTAGTAATGAAAGCAAAAATATATTTGGGGGAGGGTGTGTGTGTGTGTGTGTGTATGTGAAGTTTCTGGCCTAGAAGGAAGGGAGAGGTTAACAGAATGCTTCATTTTTTTAAAGACATACTCAATTTCCATTTGGGGAGACCTGCTCTCAGTGCTTTGATTGGTCCTTTTCATGATGGGTGTCCTTGTGTTGGGCTGAGCTGAGCTGATCTGCCTTTGAATGCAAAGCTGGGATCCTCTTTGCTTAAGGGACTACATAGGGAAGCCAGGATTGTGCAGAATCCACTCCAAGAAGCAGCTTCAGAAGGCTGCCTACTTTTTGAACAATGAAAATTGCAACCAGAAGACTCAGGAAAGACTGATGAAGGGCTTAGTAAGTTTTGTCACAAAAATAAGCAGAGAAGAAAAACTTTCTTATAAAATAGAAACTTATAGATAACTTCCCAACATATCAAAGATCAGAGGTTTGGGAAAGTAGTGCTTTGAAACGGCAAGTGAAACATAAAACTCAGCCAAACAATTCAATCTGCCTATGTCATGACAATGCTAGCTTCATGGTTCAAGTGTTTTTCTTGGTATTGTAAGGCATATGCTAGGTTTCTGAATCTGAACACATGAAGTACAACATGGTTCTTTTGTGTTTTCCAGGACAACTACTAGACAGATTCATCAGCAGTGGTAGCCTCATTGAGACATGATTCTAAAATGACCGAGCAGCAAACAGCTAGAAGGGTCTATTAGGGTGCGGAAGTTATGTTACTGGAGGAGCAGTTGGTTTGAACGCCAAAAGCCAACTGAAAGTTGGGCAGACAAGTCAGATGTCTGGTCTCTGAACTTATAAGATAGATGCCACTCTTCTGGGGCAGATTTTTTAATCATTTTACCTTTCTCCCTAACTTCCTTTTCATGCCAAACCAGTCAAGTTCCAGAATGGCCCTTTAAGTCCCATTCTTGGTCCTTAAGATTTCTCCCAATAGAAGAATTTCTACCACTGCTACATAAACTGTCTCCAGAAGAGCTACTCACTGGTCCAGAAAAAGTTTCAATTTCTCCAGAAAAAGTTTCAATTTTACCATTCATCATTCTTTTTGCTTTGTATGAATTACAAAAGTACTAAAATGTTACGTTTAAGACAATGAAGTAAATAAAATAAGCAGTACTACAGTGAACAAAACGGACTATTCTTCATTCAGTTCAGTTCAGTTCTGTTGCTCAGTCGTGTTGGACTCTTTGTGACCCCACAGACTGCAGCACATCAAGCTTCCCTGTCCATCACCAACTCGCGAAGCTTACTGAAACTCAAGTCCATTGAGTTGGTGATACCAGCCAACCATCTCATCCTCTGTTGTCCCCTTCTCCTGCCTTCAATCTTTTCCAGCATCAGGGTCTTTTTCAGTGAGTCAGTTCTTCGCATCAGGTGGTCAAAGTATTGGCGCTTCAGCTTCAGCATCAGTCCTTCAAATGAATATGCAGGACTGATTTCGTTTAGGAGTAACTAGTTTGATCTCCTTGCAGTCCAAGGGACTCTCAAGAGTCTTTTCCAACATCACAATTCAAAAGCATCAATTCTTTGGTTCTCAGCTTTCTTTCTCTATTTTTCATTAAAATCTAAAATATTTAATCAGTTCAATTAAATAAAAAAGCATCAAATATATGCACTAGTATTATTTATAATAGTCACATATCTACCTTTTCCACCTTAGAATGTACTAAAACATTGCCCTTTTGAACCAAACTTCTAGATTTAACCACTTCCTATTTTGCATAAAATGTATAATGCATAGATTTTAATCTCAAACATACTAAATATAAATGGTATTTTAAAAGCTGAGTACTTGAATTCAGAGGTTTATGAGAATAAATAAGTTTTTAAGAAAATCAATACTATTTTTCAATGAAATTGCCATACTGTGAAGACCATGCACAATTTCTAACTATGCAAGTATTAGCCTTTGATATATAGCTATTGATAATAGTCTAATATTATATGAGTTGTGTGCCCAACTAACATAATAATTAGACTCTCAGTATGAATCTGCATGACTCTATGTGCATTATGAGTATTATGTCATTTAATCCTCAGAATAACTCCATTACACAGGTATTATTATCATGCTGATTTTATGGATGGGAAAACTGAGATTGAGAGGACTCAAGCAACTTGCCCAAGGTAACATAACCAATGAGCACCAAAAAGCAGATGTTGAACTCAGCCAACTGACTCTCCAGCCCCATTCTTAACAAAGGTGCTGTACCCCTCACACTCAACCGCATGATCGCACAAATGGATATCTGTTAAGGAAAGAAAAGGCAAGAAACACACAATGTTGCGGTCTTCATAGAAATGTTTCTACACATGCTATGCTTTTTTTCAATTACACCATTAACATATCTGACCTGTGTATGATTCACTGATTTTCTTTTCTGAAGCCATATTTTTCCCTATAGATTTTTCCAGCTACACACATTCACCAACAATAGGTAACAGCTTTTTATTATCCTTAAACAAATTTCAGTCCCTCCCTTCGTGATGTGTGTGAGTGCTCAGTTGTTTCCAACTCTGTGTGACCCCATGGACTACAGCCTCCCAGGATTCTCTGTCCATGGGATTTCCCAGGCAAGAATACTGGAGTGGATTGCCTTTTCCTCCTCCAGGGGATCTTCCTGACCCAGAGATCAAACCTGCATCTCTCACATCTCCTGCACTGGCAGAATTCTTTACCACTAAACTACCTCAATCCCTCCCTTTAGAAAGTAATAAAAATCACCATAATCATAACTTTATCCAGATATTCTTATTAAAAAATATTATGGTCTAAGGAGCTGCTGCCCCTCTTCCTAATTTCAAACCAAGTACTTCTTCCTTTTAGGACCCAGCAGCACCTGTAGAATGGGAGCTTGGGCTCAGGGAGGGGTATGAGCACAATTCTAATGGAGAGAGCCAGCACAGGCTCTTAGCAGCCTCTGGGCCAGAGATACTGTCAGCCAAAAGACCAGGGCTGAGGATCAGGGCTCCAAGATTTCTGACTGGAGAGAACTTCACCCCTGGTGACCTGGGGACATTCAATAGAAGCAGGCTGGGAAGATTTAGGGTTGACCTGGTTCTTCAAGAGTGAGCTGAATAGGTAGACTGATGCTTCAGTTCAGTTGCTCAGTCGTATCTGACTCTTTGCAACCCCATGGACCGCAGCCCCTGTCCATCACCAACTCCGAGTTTGCTCAAACTCATGTCCATCGAGTCAGTGATGCCATCCAACCATCTTATCCTCTGTTGTCCCCTTCTCCTCCTGCCTTCAATCTTTCCCAGCATCAGGGTCTTTTCCAATGAATCAGTTCTTCACATCAGGTGGCTAAAGTATTGGAGCTTCAGCTTCAGCATCAGTCCTTCCAATGAATAATCAGGACTGATTTCCTTTAAGATTGACTAGTTTGGTCTTGCAGTCCAAGGGACTCTCAAGGGTCTTCTCCAACACCACAGTTCAAAAACATCAATTCTTTTGCACTCAGCTTTCTTTATGGTTCAACTCTCACATCATACATATATACATGACTACTGGAAAAACCATAGCTTATGCTTAGAAAGAGTCTGTGTTAGACTGATGCTTACATTAGACTAGACTAGATTAGATTAGACTGAAGCATAGAAAGGGTCATGTGTGTGTCTGTGTGCTCAGTCACATGCAAATCTTTATGTCTCCATGGTCTGTAGCCTGCAAATCTCCTCTGTCATGGAATTTTCCAAGCAAGAATACTGGAGTGGGTTACCATTTCTTCCTCCAGGAGACCTTCATCACCTAGGGGTCAAACCAATGTCTCTTGTGTCTTCTGCATTGGCAGGCAGAGTCTTTATCACTGCGACACATAGGAAGCCCTTAGAAAGGGTTAGGATTTCACTAATTTCTTCATCTCGTTTATTGAGCAACTGCTATGTGCAAAGGTCTGCTTCAAGTGTCAGGGATACCAGAATGAAACAAAAAAGGCAGAAATCCCAGGCCTTTTGGGTCTGCCATTGTGGTGGGAGTGGTTAAAACCAAAGTTCATAGCAAGTGCCCACAAAACATGTCCCATTGTTCCTGGAAGTATGACTTACTCCCAACTCAGCCCTCCCACCAGATTTTGCCTCCAAAAGGAGCAGCTCTAGTTACAGCTTCACGCTTTTAGACATTGCCCCAGCCCATTCATACATGAAGTCCTGGGTCCCCACATTTAGCTCACTAAGCTGTCTCTTTGAAGTCATTCTGTCTTTGCTCAAGGTAAAGAAAGAGCCCCTCCCATCTCTTACCCTCAGGGACAGGGATGGGAGCTCAGCATACAAGCTTTTCTTCTCAGCTGTAAAGGGTCCACTCTTTTCTGGCTGATGACAGCCTAATACCGAAGGAATGATTTTAACATTCTCTTTGCACGGAAAGATGTGTTTAGATAGTCTAAAACAGTGCCTTTGTTTTCTTTCATGTAACCCTAAATTTTTAAATTAGGTACCTTCATGCCTATTTTTAGGTTGATAATTAAATTTTTATCCTATATTTAAATAGCTACAAAGAATGTAATTACTGGCATTAGAACAAAACCTGTTTCATTACTCTTTTAATGCAATCCATGAAATCTGTCACAGCAATTTGATACCCATCACAATCCTTTTAAAATACATGAACAAATTCTTCTCTAACAGTTGGAAAATTTACATCACTCTTTTTTACTCTTTGAATTTAAATTCCCATCCTAATTCCCTCCATAAGAATTTTGACTAATGTATTATATTGCTATGCTTCAAATTATTTTTGCAGTCACTCCAGTGTACTTCTATGGGTCTAAAATATGTATATAAATAAACAAATTTAACTTTTGTGATCACAAATTTCCAAATATTTTAAAAAATTATTCTGATTAATCCCTCATTACCATTACTGTTATTACATAATTGATCAAAATAACTTGGATATATTACAAATTTTGTTAAATAAATTTCAAAGATAAAAGTATAATTTTATTGGGAGAAATATTTTGATGAGAATATTTGGCTATTATTTTTAGATAAGTCATGGGTCCCTGGGTAAATATTTCTGCTGGAATGACACAGGATTTAGCATCAAATCTATCTATATGTTATACATATAAAAATAAGAAAATCTGTCCCATAAGCAAGATGATGGTAATGCACAGACTTTCACAATAGTAATGTTTTCAATTCTTACAACTCTTACATTAAAAGCCAAAAGTCTTAACAAATATATTCTAAATTATAATTTGATTAGTCCCTTCTTCAATTTTATTCAAAAAATAAAATAAAAAGAAATCATCTGTTTCTTAAAAGAGTGAATTATTCCATTGTTGGAGTAATTCATTTCCTTATTTCTAATAAGTAAACCAAGATTTATTAAACGACAGTCATCCCATTCTTCTTCCACTTAGAGGCATCTGGTTTAATTTCAGATACTCAGAAACAGTTAGAAAAAAGAAAAATACAGTTTATTACTTTCCCCAAATAAGTATTTTTATGTTTTTTACATATTTTTATCAAAATCATGTACCTATTGATTTGACTTATTGTCCCTTTGGAAAATAATTATTTTAAAACTAATGGCAAAGTGAGTATTTATTTTCAAATCAATCAGACTGACTTTCTATTAAAATATCTGACTTCATTTTTTTTATTTCAAATAAATGTGCTAATTTGTGCCACTGTGCAAACCATCTCTCTTTTGAATTCTAAGATAGATGATGGATAGGTAGGTAGGTAGATAGATGTAAATGAATGACAGATATTTGATAGCTAGATAGTATAGTGATTTGAATGGTAGATCCCTGAAGATAACTATGTCAAAACTCTGGAGCCTGTAAATATAACTTTATTTGGAAACAGGGTCTTGGAAGAAGCAATACAGTTAAAGATTTTGAAATGAGAAAATTATCATCAATTATCCAGGAAGACCCTAAATCCAATGACAAGCATCCTTATAAGCAGTTGTTGTTGTTCAGTTACTGAGTCATGTCCAACTCTTTGTGACCCCATGGACTGTAGTCCACCAGGCTCCTCTGTCCATGGGATTTCCCAGGCAAGAATACTGGAGTGGGGCACCTTCTCCAGCACCTTCTCCAGAGGATCTTCCTGATTCATGGATAGAACCTGCATCACATGCCTTGGCAGGCAGATTCTTTACTATTGAGTCACCAGGGAAGCCCCCTTGTAAGGAATACACAAAGGAAATCCACGTAGAGAAGACAAGGAGGTCATGTGACTATGGTGGCCGAGATCACTGTGAGGCAGTCACAAGCCCAGGAATATAGCCAGCCACCAGAAGCTGAAAGAGAAAAGGAATTGATTCTCTCCTAGAGTCTCTGAAGGGAGTAAAGCCGTGCCAACATCTTAATTTTAGACTTCTGCCTTCAGAACTGTAAGAGAAGAAATTTCATTTAAGCCACCAAGTTTATAGCAGTTTTTTAATAACAGTGATAGAAGATTGATAAAGATAGATAGACGGATAGACAGACAAAGTCAAAGAAATTGCTGTATGGATGAAATAAGGCACTTCACTTCCACCTTTCTTTCTTTTGTCCTTATTGGATTCTCCATAGTCTTCATATTCTTTATCAATATTCAGTGGACAGAAGGGGCAATGACTCTAAATGAAAATAATTATCTAAATTTGGAGCCTGCCAACATGGCCAAAATATTCCACTTCCTATGTCACATGTCACTCCTAATAGAAACTGTCATGTAATGATGTTAGGAAACAGCTAGATTAGAGGATCTTCTCCGAGAGCAGTATTTTATGAAATTTCTTTGTTTGGAACCTGAATATTTTTAAACCCAGAGGGAAAAAAGTCACCACATTAAGATTCAGAACCAGTTATGAGTTTCTTTAGTAAAGAAGGAGAATGAGGATTGCAAAGGAGAAAATGGAAAAGAAAAACCAGCATGACACTTGGACCACAGGTGTATTTTTAGGTAAAAATCAATCCACTAAAATAACACATACAGAAGCTGAAGATATGGAGACTGATACTCTTAAAACTATCTATGCTACATACCTCTTGGAAAGTGTTGGTAAAATACATTTAAACTCCTGTGTGAAAACCTCTGGTCGGCAGTAAATGATCCAAAATTTGCACTGCTTAAGCTTAAACATTTCTAGGAGCCCTCTTGAAAGGAAAAGTACAAAGTTTTAGTATATGTTTAAATATAGGGTCTTGGGAGGTGCTCATGCAGCTGAGAAACCCTGAAGCTCAAGTTTCTTTAACTTCATGGTAACTCCACCTCCAGACATATGGCTTCTTAGCACTTATTGTATAGTTGGCCTTTGGGACCTCAGTTCAGACACAAAGCATCCTATTTTAACATCCACTTAGAATTTTATTTCTTTTGTCATTTTTGATATTTCTTTGTGCAGGCCTGTATCTCTCCTCTCTTAGATCACAAGCCATTAAGAGTCATTTTTCTACTGCTGAACATTCTGCAGAAGCCTGAATAACGGACATGCTGAAAATGTTGGTGACCAAATAAACTGACTCCAGCTTTTAAACCTGCAGCCAGAAATAGCAGTCTGGAACTATTTCTCTGTCCATATTTTCCAAACATCTCTTGGTACTGTGAATATCCAAAAGACATCCAAGTAAATTGTCTCAGATGTGTTCCAGGGATACATTGCTTGTTCCAAAAACCTCAAAGAGAGCACGAGGGTAAGGTAAGAATAAGATGGAGCCCAGACAACACACGCTGACAGCCCAGAAGCAAAATGAAGCTTTTAACTTGAAGAGTGACCAGGGTCTCCTGCAGAGACCTCAGAGGGAATTTCTGGAATCTTGGTAGGTTCTGACCTAGAAGTTAGGTGGAGACTATGGTAGCTGGCACTGTTCTCTGTATTTGCTCTATCATGACCTTTCTCACAGCTGCTTCTCTTCCCAGGCATAGCCACTCCCGAGGCCTCAAGCCTGGATCCAGAAAGAACCCTTCTGTGAATAAGAGGCTGCTTCTCCTTTTGTTATTGTTGCTGCTTAGTCACTCAATCTTGCCCAACTTTTTTGTGACCCCATGGACTCTAGCCCACCAGGCTTCTCTGTCCGTGGGATTTCCCAGGCAAGAATATTGGAGTGGGTTGCCGTTTTCTTCTCCAGGAAATCTTCCTAACCCAGGGATGGAACTTGTGTCTCCTGCTTTGGTATGCTTTTAGGGGGGCTAACTTCAGTGGTTCTACGAAATTTTTCCTTCATCAATGTATACTTTAACATTATACTATACTATAACTAGGCATAACACTCTATTGGCATTTTATCATCCATCTCCTCTTTTACACGTATTTATGTTCAGATTGTATCCTTTTCCCTACAGCATCCTTAAGGGTGTAAATTGTATCAGAGCATTTCTGTGTAAACCTATAGCTCTTTGGATGATTATGGACAAGAAACTTAATTGTCTCCAGGATAGAATTTAGTTACAAGTAGTAATTCCCCAACTAATTATACCTTGCTTCTTACAAATACATGTTTCTGTTGGGACACTGAGGAAGCCAAAATGAATATAAGCACGCTGACTCCTCAGTAGCATTTCCCTCATCTTATAACATATTCCTTCCCACACTTCCTGACTTAAACTCTTAAGCACAGCAGGGTGGGCACCTCATTGTTAGAGCTTTTATGAATTATGTGTTTTCCAAGTAGATATAGAATTAACAGGTATATCCCCACTTCATCATTTGGTGGCCCTAAAAGAATTACTGCGTCTTTCACCTTGTGGTTCAAATGAGTTCAAAAGAGGAAGACAGCATTATATGATGGAAAGGGCCTCACGATCTCAATTAGATTAATAGACACTCACCTTAATCCAGTCCCACAGTACCTAACAAGGACTAAGTCTTGCTGTATAAATAATAAAATAGTAAACACAGATCATGCAATAGCCAGAACACGTTTTTATTTGACATGTAAATTCTCAGTTAAAACTGGGTGAAGACAAAAACAGGAATTTTTATTGAATATTTACTAAACATCAGATTCTAGAAATGGATTATCTCATGCTGACATCAGTCCTATGAGTTAGATATTGTAATGGTTTCATTATTTTAAAAAGGGAAAGTAAATTGTACTGTAGGTACATTGATGAAGGAAATGGTAACCTACTTCAGTATTCTTGCCTGGAAAATCACATGGACAGAGGAGCCTGGTGGGCTACAGTCCCTAGCATTGCAAAGAGTTAGACATGACTTAAGCAACTTAGCATAAGCGTGCACATATAGGTAGATAGTAAGGGAAGCAGGATTTGTGCCCCGCAAATGTTCCATATTGGTAACTGACCATTACAGAAGGTTCTGAAAAATCTTCCCAGTTCTATTTACTCAAGGCTAATTTCTATGATAGATGTGCTCAGTTGTGTCTGACTCTTTGTGGCTCCTTGGACTGCAGCCCACCAGTCTCCTCAGTCTGTGGGATTTTTCAGACAAAAATACTGTAGGGCATTGCCATTTCTTCCTCCAATGGAATTTTCTTGACCCAGGGATCAAACCTGCATCTCTTGCATGTCTTATATTACAGGAGGATCCTTTACCTCTGAGCCATCAGGGAATGAGGAAGTGACAGATGGGAGGTGGAAAATCTAGTGGTTTCTATTGGCTGTTATCTTCCTGTATAAGACATGATAACAACATCTATGAAGTTCTTATCAACAAACAGTATAAGCCTAATTGAGGATCCATGGTAAACCTTGCATCAGAAAGGATATTATACTGTTATTTTTAAGTTGGAATTAAATGCCCCCTCTGGGCTATTGTGGCTATAGTTGGAGTAGAATGTTTTAAAGAAGGCCTTCCACAGGCCTTCTTTAAAGAGTATATATTTCTCTTCCTTTTGGGGGCCTGCAAAAATCAATATCCATGATATATGCAGGCTTTTTGATTATTCCCATTTCCATGGAAAAGTGGGTGCCTTTGGCAGATTATGCATAGTAAACTGATGGTCTTTTCAATATCTAAATCAATTCAAGGTCACTAGACACAACTCTTAGTAACCATCTCCATGAAAATGATTCCAAAATCCATCGCACAAAGCTTAGCCAAGATAACAGGATGGCTGTCATTTGAAAGAGCAATATAATTTCCATAGGAAAAAATATCATTTGTGGCAGATAACTTTTGTTACTGTTTTGTGAAATGCTTGAATTCCTCAGGAAGCTCTCTTACTTCTATTTATACTTTAAAACAAGGTAGACTGAACTAGTCTAAGAAGTAAACCAACATGTTCTTCCAACGTAAACATTTTTCGTGATGGTGGCACATCTGTTCTGAGATGGGCAGTATACAGTCATTCAGGACATCATATGATATTTAAGCCAAAATGAAGACATACAAATAATTGTAAACACTTAACAAAAATATCCAGATAGTATACAGGTTTCATTACTAATACAGGAGTCAAATTACCTAAATACTATAGAAGTAGTTTCTGTTTTCACTTGATGAAAAAATTTGTAATGTTTGTACAAACAGTTGTAGGTTAGTTAAATTTGAAAATTTATATCTACTTCATTTATTTTTAAAAAATTGATCATATTTCTGATATATATGAAATATCAAACTATGCTTATGTGATGTGTTAGTTTTTTATTGCTACTGTAACAATTTACCACAAACTTAGTGACTTAAAACAACACAAATGTATTACCCTACCATTCTGGGGGCCAGAAATCCAAGATGGGTCATAAACATGGTTAAAATTAAGATGTCGGTAGAACTGAGTAACTTCTAGAGGCTCTAAGTGAGGATCTGCTCATGGCATAAACTTCTACAACTTCTAGACCATGACTGCATTCCTTTGCTCAAGGCTGCATCACTCTGATATACTTCTATTACCATAGCTCCTTCTCTTACTCTGACCCTGCTGTGTTCTTCTTACAAGCCTTGTAGGGCCCACCTGGATAGTCCAAGATAATCTCCCCATCTCAAGATCTTTAACTTAGTAACATCCTCAAATAAGGCGGCATATACCATATGCCATATTAGGTAACATATTAACAGGTTCTAGGAATTAATATGCTTACATCTTTTGAGGGATAGCATGATTTGACCAAAAGTGAAATTCAGGTCTTGGATTGAATCCCAACTCCTTATAACTAGGCTTTGATTTCTGGAAAGTGGTTACTCCTCAGAGTCCTCATGGAAAAGTTAAGTGGAGCTTTAAAATAATTCCCCAGAGCACTACTCTTCATTCTCATTGGCTGGAGTTGTATGTCATGTCAAACCCAGAACCAATCAGGACTTTTGAGCAAGTGTATCAAATGGGTCTACACAGGAATGAATAAATGAATGAGGGTTCAGTTCTAGGCTTGAGGGTATACTGACCCACAAGCTGAAAGAAGAAGGATGAATGACTAAAAAAAAATTTAAATGAAAATAAAAATAGGAAAAATAGGGTTTTCTTAGGAAGGAGGAAGTGAGGATGAATGCTGAATAGGAAACTAACAATATCCATTGCTGAGCTTTCAAAACTTAGCCTAAGTAATAACAATGAAGAATAAACACATAATTGCCTTCATTCTGTTAATACTTAGCATATTTCCTGGCACACAATAAATATGTATCAGCTACAATTACTATTCAATGACTTTATTAGACAGGTTTTTATACATGCTTTGTACAAGTATAAAATAGTTAAAAATTTTAAAAATAGGGACTTAAATAATCCCAAAATATGATAACTGACACTTCAGTTTTGTAAAAGCTGTGAGTCTAGCAAACAGAATTGTCTGCTGGTCATATTACACCACATGTTGCTCCTCACCCCACAATTCCACGAGCAGCCTCAGATTTTGATTTCTATTTGCCCATCAGGTTGTTCACATTAATTTTCAAACTCTATCTGGCATTTCTTTCATGTGACAACAGGCTCTTTTTCACAGTTGCTTCTCTGTTCTGTATCTCTCAGTGCTCTCCTTGCTGCCTGACACATGTAATTCTCCCAGTTTTCTGCTGTTATTTTGCCCTTCTTGGGTGACAAATATCAGACAGAAATGCTTGTGGAGCTTCCCCAGTGGCTCAGCTGGTAAAGAACCCAACTGTCAATGCAGAAAATACAAGAGGCATGAATTTTATCCCTTGGTCGGGAAGATACCCTGGAAAAGGAAATGGCAACCCACTCCAGTATTCTTGCCTGGAAAATCCCATGAACAGAGGAGTCTGGCAGGGTACAGTCCATGGGGTCATAAAGAGTCAGACACCACTGAGCAACCGAACAACAAAGAAATGCTTTGTGGTCCACTTGCTCATGGGATGCTCCTTTTTGCTGCCCGCGTTGGCCACCCTCTGTCACTGCAGGTAACCTGCCAAGTCCACGTGAGTTTTCCAAAGAGCAGGCAAACTCTTGCGTGCTGTTTAGTATATGAAACTGAGATTCCCAAGCATGAACTCATGATGCAGAAAAGAAATGTCTTCTTCTCAATGTAATGTCACCAAACAGCCTGGTCTTAGTAAAGCAAGAGTGCTGAAAGACCTTAATCTAGCATGTTTTGAACCAGTCAGTTCATTTCAGTTGCCCAGTTGGGTCCAGCTCTTGGCGACCCCATAGACTGCAGCACGCCAGGCCTCCCTGTCCGTCACCAACTCCCAAAGCTTGCTCAAACTCATGTTCATTGAGTTGGTGATGCCATCCAACCATCTCATGCTCTGTCATCCCCTTTCCCCCTGTCTTCAATCTTTCCCAGAATCAGGGTCTTTTCCAGTAAGTCAGTTCTTTGTATCAGGTGGCCAAAGTATTGGAGTTTCAGTTTCAGCATCAGTAATTCCAATGAATATTCAGAACTGATGTCCTTTAGGATGGACAGGTTTGACCTCCTTGTAGTCCAAGGGACTCTCAAGGTCTTCTCTAGCACCACAGTTCAAAAGCATCAGTTCTTCAGTGCTCAGCTTTCTTTATATACCAATTCTCACTCCATACATGACTACTGGAAAAACCATTGAAGGTGGGAGGAGAAGGAGATGACAGATGTTGAGCGGATTGGATGGCATCACCAACTCAATGAGTTTGAGTAAACTCCAGGAGTTGGTGATGGACAGGGAGGCCTGATGTGCTGCAGGCCATGGGGTCACAATGAGTCAGACATGACTGAGTGACTGAACTGAACTGTGCTGAACTGATAACCATAGCTTTCACTAGACAGACCTTAGTCAGCAAAGTAATGTCTCTGCTTTTTCATATGCTATCTACACTGGTCATAGCTTTTCAAGGAGCACCTATCTTTTAATTTCATGGCTGCAGTCACCATCTGCAGTGATTTTGGAGCCCAAGAAAATAAACTCTCTCACTGTTTCCATTGTTTCCCATCTATTTGGCATGAAGTGATGGCACCAGGTGCCATGATCTTAGTCTTCTGAATGTTGAGTTTTAAACCCAACTTTTTCACTCTCCTCTTTCACTTTCATCAAGAAGCTCTTCATTCTTCTTTGCTTTCTGCCATAAGGGTGGTGTCATCTGCGTATCTGAGGTTATCGATATTTCTCCCGGCAATCTTGATTCCAGCTTGTACCTCTTCCAGCCCAGCATTTCGCATGATGTACTCTACATATAAGTTAAATAATCATGGTGACAATATACAGCCTTGACATACTCCTTTCCCTATTTCTCGTGTTCAGGATACACACCATGTTTGCTTTCAGCCAGTTCAAGTCTCTCATAATAGGAGTCTCAGAATTAGTATGATCAACATCAAGCCCTTCAATATGTGAGTGTTTTAGCCATTTTAAAAGAAGCAGAATATTCTCAAAGTTTGGAGTCTAAGTGTGTTTTCACTGGAACCCTTGTGAATACCCTCCATTACAATCAAACTAGATTTTTTTGTTTCTGTTATTTTTTTTAAACTGAATTACCAAGGTGCTGAGTTTAGGATGAAGGAACTAGGCACAGTTTGAGCACTAACTTCATTGTGTCTACAAATCTGATAATAAACCCCTTCTATTTCCTGTAGCCTATTAATAGCTGGATCTATACAGAAAACTAAAATAGGTTTCCTGGATTTCCACTGGATTTCACACAATAGCACTGTGGACAAATGAGTTCTTAATAAATACTTTTGGGGGCATGATGATTTGCTAGTTAGTGTTATGCCACTTTAAAGGGATATCAACTTGAATAAGTGAATGCATCTTCTAATGACTTCCAAGGGAATCTCTAAGCAATGTTGTACTGTATCCATTATGTTTTTCAGTATATTATATCCCTGGATGTTTTCCACTCAGAATTTGTAAAATTGTTCTTCACGGTAGGTAAAATCCCCTTTCGTGATCCTCCCACACCACTCTCTTTGGCTGTCCCATGCTCTTATTCAAAACTCCCCAGGGTCTCTGTGAGCCCTCACACTTTCTACCACCCAGTCTAAGCTTACTTTCTTCTCAATTCATCCCTTCACGTCTCTTATTTTCTGTACATTACCCCACCTCAATCCAAAAACCTGTTTCTCTAAGGCATTAGTTTCAGATGTTCAAAAAGCACAGTGATGTCTTATGTTAGTAACATTTCCTTCTAAAAAAGCATTTCTACATACAGTTTCCTTATTTGATACTCATAATAATCCTTTTTTTTGGTTGGTTATGAGTTTGATACTCATAACCAATCCATATTGATAGGCTGGACATTTTCATCCCTTTTACAGATGAGAAAATTGAGGGTCATGGGAATTAAATGAATTAAACTAGGCCAGAAAACAAACAAAGGAGAGGTCTGCTTTGAGAAACTTAAGTGTGTTTTATGCTTCTAACTTTACTACTCCTTCACTCATCATTCTAAATCCTACTAAAATATTTAATTTGCACGGGCATTATTCAAAACAAAGTCCTGCCTGTGCGTGCATGTTCAGTCATATCCAACTCTTTGCAACCCCATGGACAGTAGCCCACCAGGCTCTCCTGTCCATGGGATTTTCCAGGCAAGAATACTGGAGTAAGTTGCCATTTCCTCTGTCAGGGGAACTTCCTGACCCAGGGATCAAACCTGAGTCTCCCGTGTCTCCTGCATTGTTAAGTGGATTCTTTACCACTGAGCCACCTGGGAAGGTCCCCAAAAGAAATGGATTTCCCCCCAAAATGCAAGTCACTTTTCCTTTCATGGATGAGTACAGCAATCAGTGTTTTTATTGGCTTGATTACAACTCCTGGGATACATAGTCAAAGCAGACATTTTTGAACCAGATTATTCAGATAATTTGAAGAAGGCAGTGGCACCCCACTGCAGTACTGTTGCCTGGAAAATCCCATGGATGCAGGAGCCTGGAAGACTGCAGTCCATGGGGTCGCTAAGAGTCGGACACGACTGAGCGACTTCACTTTCACTTTTCACTTTCATGCATTGGAGAAGGAAATGGCAACCCACTCCAGTGTTCTTGCCTGGAGAATCCCAGGGACGGGGAGCCTGGTGGGCTGCCGTCTATGGGGTCGCACAGAGTCGGACACGACTGAAGTGACTTAACAGCAGCAGCATTCAGATAATTATCCATATTTTTATGCATATGCCTCTCCCCCTTCCTCCCACCTACACAGGTAAAAACGGGTAGAAATATAAAATGCACTATATGCATGCTTTCACTGAAAGAACCAAAATTTTAGGTGTGGTAATTTGGGGAAATCTTCTCTTAAGACTCAAGGGTCTCAAGAGAATTGGTTGTGTTTGGTGACCTTTGGTTGCAGTGTGTCCTCCCTGGAGGATTGAAATTGATTTCTTCATGTTGCTGAGTGAGAACCCAGAGCCAGCATCCCCTTACCCACACATCGCCCAGTAGCATGCTGTGGCCTCACACAGACACGTGAGCACCACATTTGGAGGGAATCAAAAACAGTAGCAGCAGGGCTCTCATCCTGCTACATTGTTTGGAAGTTTTTCCTTCCAGATTGTGCTTTCATTTCAGTTCATTCTTCTTCGCTGTGTGCTGCAGTATGTACAGCTCAATTCTACACTTGCTTTTTTTAGCTTCTGAGAAACAAAAGTTGGTTATCTACTACCTGATCTTAATTTTATTATAAAAGTCCTAGGACTGAATTTTGCAAACAAATCTGAAGTCTGTGAGGTCTATACTATATTCATTATCCAATATAAAGTGATTGAAAACATCTAAAGTTGAAGAGTCCTCCCTCCCCCAAGCTTTTGGCCAGCCAAGATTTTGGAGCAATCAATGGCGACAGCAAGCCAACTTTATATAGGAAGCAGAGAGGAAGCTGTGAAACTAACGAAGCTTAAGTGGCAGAGCCCTCCCTTTGCCCAAGTGCCTGGGCTTCCCTGGTGGTTCAGACAGTAAAGGGTCTGCCTGTAATACAGGAGACCTGGGTTTAACCCCTGGGAGGAGAAGATCCCCTGAAGAAGGGAATGGCTACCCACTCCACTATTCTTGCCTGGAGAATCCCATGGACAGAGGAGCCTAGCGGGTCACACTCCACGGAATCACAGAGTCAGACACAAGTGAGTGACTAACAGTTTCACTTTCTACCAAGACCCAGATAGAGGAGCCTAGCAGTGTGTGCATATGGTCACATGTTATCTCTGAACTTGAAAAACTAAGGCATGTAACTACAATTGTTTACAGAGTCAGATTTCTCTCCAGTCTCAATTGGGTATCTGGGTGGCATTGGAAAAGCAATAGGCATTTGATGGCCCTGGATTAAAAGAGGGTGTCTTGGAGATACACTTAGTTTGAGCTTACTGGAATATATATGTGTGTGTGTATATATGTATATGTATATATACATACATATATAATATGTATATATTTTATTTATATATATATATATATATAATTCTCAGGCATGTCTGTGGTGGAGGTAAGTTTTAGTTGATATCCATTTCAACACAGTCATGGCCTCTAGGTGTCCTCCTATGGTCCACGGGGCCAGTGCGCCTAGTGCTGTGACAGCAAATGCAATGCCAGAGGTTGTATTATGATCGGAAGGTGTCCTTGTGTCTAGCTATGACCAACCTAGACAGCATATTAAAAGGCAGAGACATTACTTTGCCAACAAAGGTCCATCTAGTCAAAGCTATGGTTTTTCCAGTAGTCATGTACGGATGTGAGAGTTGGACTATAAAGAAAGCTGAGTGCCAAAGAATTGATGCTTTTGAACTGTGGTGTTGGAAAAGACTCTTGAGAGTCCCTTGGATTGCAAGGAAATCAAACCAGTTAATCCCGAAGGAAATCAATCCTGAATATTCACTGGAAGGACTGATGTTGAAGCTGTAACTCCAATACTTTAGCCACCTGATGTGATGAAGTGCTTATTGGAAAAGACCCTGATGCTGGGAAATATTGAAGGCAGGAGGAAAAGGGGACAATGGAGGATGAGATGGTTGGATGGCATTCCCGACTCAATGGATATGAGTTTGAGCAAGCTTTGGGAGTCGGTGGTGGACAGGGAAGCCTGGAGTGCTGCAGTCCATGGGGTCACAAAGATTGGAACATGACTGAGTGACTGAACTGAAACTGAATCAGTTCAGTTCAGTTGTGCAATCATGTCCAGTTCCCTGTGACCCCATGAACCGCAGCATGCCAGGCCTCCCTGTCCAACACCAATTCCCAGAGTCCACCCAAACCCATGTCCATTGGATCAGTGATGCCATCCAACCATCTTATCTTCCATCATCCCCTTTTCCTCCTGCCCTCAATCTTTCCCAGCATCAGGGTCTTTCAAATGAGTCAGCTCTTCACATAAGGTGGCCAAAGTATTGGAGTTTCAGCTTCAACATCAGTCCTTCCAATGAACACCCAGGACTGATCTCCTTTAGGATAGACTGGTTAGATGTCCTTGCAATCCAAGGCACTCTCAAGAGTCTTCTCCAACACCACAGTTCAAAAACATCAATTCTTCAGCGCTCAGTTTTCTTTACAGTCCAACTCTCACATTGATATATGACCACTGGAAAAACCATAGCCTTGACTAGACAGACCTTTTTGACAAAGCGTTGTCTCTGCTTTTTAATATGCTGTCTAGGTTGGTCATAACTTTCCTTCCAAGGAGTAAGCGTCTTTTAATTTTATGGCTGCAATCACCATCTGCAGTGATTTTGGAGCCCAGAAAAATAAAGTCAGCCACTCTTTCCCCATCTATTTGCCATGAAGTGATGGGACCGGATGCCATGATCTTAGTTTTCTGGATGTTGAATATATATATAAAATTATAGGCATGTCTGATTCTAGCCATTTCGATTCATGGGCTTATTGCCATAATTCTTTCTTTTATCAAAAGCACTATACATAATAATCAAGTGTTTCAGATGTTTATTCTATTGATAATGATGCCACATTATCCACTTTTTTACTATTATATAATTTTTGCTGTTGTCCAGTCACTGTCATGTCTGACTCTTTGCAGCCCCATGGACTGCAGCACACCAGGCTTCCCTGTCCTTCACCATCTCCCGGAGTTTGCTCAAACTCATGTGCATGAGACCCCTCTTATCCTGGTTTAAGGGCAACACTGCTATGGTATCTAATTTTGTGTTTGTTTATTTTTAATAAAGTGGGCCCTGAAAATGTCTAAGCTTCAGCCTCCACAAAGTTTGGATTTACCCCTGGAGAGAACTTCTGGATAAATATTGCAGGCTACACGTATGTGGTTCCTACAAGTCCTTTCCACTAAAATGCCTAACTAGTGATCTTTTTAAAGCTATAAACCCCTGAGAGAAAATACTGAAAAGGATCAAACAGCAACAAAGTTTAGAAAGCTTAAAAAAAAAAAAAAAAAAAAACAGATCCGTGAGTGGTAACTGAATTAACAGACTAGGGAAAATGAAAACTTCAAGTGTCAGCCAACCTTGGAGCCTTTCTCTTTTTAATATCCAGCATCAGTGCCCTCCCTTGGGCTTCCCTGGTGGCTCAGAGGGTGAAGTGTCTGCCTGCAACGCGGGAGATGTGGGTTCGATCCCCAGGTTGGGAAGATCCCCTGGAGAAGGAAATGGCAACCCACTCCAGTACTCTTGCCTGGAAAATTCCACATAGGAAGGAACCTGGTAGGCTACAGTGCATTGGACTGCAAAGAGTTGCACATGACTGAGCAACTTCACTTCATTTGTGTCCTCAGACAAATCCGCTGGCTCTACCTTCAAATACACCCAGAATCTCATCACTTCAGAGCATCTCTCTGAGTACTACCCATTGTCGTAGTCCCCCAAATATATGTTAAATTGTGCTTCCCCAAAAGATATCTTGAAGCCCTAAACTGATACCTATACATGTGACCTTATTTGGAATTGAAGTCTTTATAAATGTAATAAAGTTAAAATGAGGTCATACTGGATTTTTTGTAGCAACATACTGGATTAGGCTGGGCCTTAAATCCGAGGACTGCTGTCTTTTTAAGGAAAAAAAAAAATGGAGCTACAAAGACAGAAGCAGAGATTGGAGTTGTGACACCACAAGAAAAGGAATACCAAGGACTGCAGGCAAACAAAGATTGTTGGAAGCTGGAAGATGCAAGAAAGAATTTTCCCCTAGGGCCCTCAGAGGGAGCATGGCTCTGCTGACTCACACCTTGATTTCACCCTCTAGTTTTCAGACCATGAGAGAATAAATTTTTGTTGCTTAAGCAACCTAGTTTGTGGTCATGTGTTATGGCAGTCCCGGGAAACAAGTATATCTACTATTATTTCTTGCTTGAACAAATGAAGCAATTCTTAACTAAGTATTTTGTTTCTCTCCTGGCTCCTCATTCAGTGTCTGAGTCAGGTCATGCCATTTCTCTGATTAACACTCTGCTGTTTTGTCGCTCAGTGGTGTCCATCCCTTTGCAACCACGAGAACTGCAACACTCTTGGCTTCCCTTCCTTCACTTTTTCCCGGAGTTGGCTCAAACTCATGTTTATTGAGTTGATGTTGATAGCCAACCATCTTGTCCTCCATTGCTCCCTTCTCCTCCTGTCCTCAATCTTTCCCAGCATCAGGGTCTTTTCCAGTGAGTCAGCTCTCTGCATCAGGAGGCCAAATTATTAGAGCTTCCCCATCAGTCCTTCCAATGAATATTCAGGGCTGATTTCCTTTAGGATTAACTGGTTTGATCTCCCTGCTGTCCAAGGGACTCTCAAGAGTCTTCTCCGGCACCACAATTCAAAAGTATCAATTCTTCAGCACTCAGCCTTGTTTATGGTCCAACTCTCACATCCATACATGGCTAGTGGAAAAATCATAGCTTTGACTATATGGACCTGTGTCAACAAAGCGATATCTCTGCTTTTTAACACCCTGTTCTGGCATGCTATTTCCTTTGGAATAAAAGCCATTGTTGATACGTTTACACTATAAGCGCAGATGCCTCCAGCTCTCAACCCTGCCCCCTCTCTGCCTTCCTCATCACCCCCACAGTCTTCTCTTCACTCCTTATACTCTGGCCACACTGGCATCTTTGCTGGTCGTCAGACACTACATTCTCACCTCAGAACATAGGCGCTGGAATTTCCCTCTTCTGGCAACACTTTGCCCCAGGTATTACCTTAGATAACTTTTTGCTTCCATCAAATCTTAATCAAAATTCACTCTCACTAAAAATATGACTACCTTTTTAAAAAATTTCTACCTGCCCTTTATCTCCTGACACCCCCAGTTCCTTTCAGCCAGTTCAGTTCAGTCGCTTAGTCATGTCCCATTCTTTGTGACCCCATGGACTGCAGCTCATCAGGCTTTGTCACCAACTCCCAGAGCTTGCTCAAACGCATGTCCATTGAGCTGGTGATGCCATCCAACCATCTCATCCTCTGTTGTCCCCTTTTCCTCCTGCCTTCAATCTTGCTCAGCATCAGGGTCTTTTCCAATGAGTCAGTTCTTTGCTTCAGGTGGCTAAAATATTGGAGCTTCAGCATCAGTCCTTCCAATGAATATTCAGGACTGATTTCCTTTCAGATTGACTGGTTTGATCTCCTTGCAGTCCAGGGGATCCTCAAGGGTCTTCTCCAACACCACAGTTCAAAAGCATCAGTTCTTCAGTGCTCAGCTTTCTTTATGGTCCAACTCTCACATCCATACATGACTACTGGAAAAGCCATAACTTTGGCTAGACAGACCTTTGTCAGCAAAGTAATGTCTCTGCTTTTTTAATATGCTATCTAGGTTGGTCCTTTACCCTAACTTTTTTTCATGCCACTTACTGGTCCCCAGAATATTAAACAATTTATTCAGTTAGTATGTGTCTTGTTTATTGACTATTTCTTATATTCTGTAAACTCTTTGAGAAGAGGGAGTTTTGTTTTCTTTACTATTATATCCCAAGTGCCTAATCCCTGCCTGGCACGTGACAATATTGATACATATTTGTTGAATAAATTTATTGTATCGATTGAACTATCTCAAACACATGTTAATCTCCATCAGAGAACCCCAGAAATACTAAGGAATTCCTGAATAATGAAACTGCTGGAAATAGGAAGCATTTGGGACTGAGAAAAACTATTCAAAAAGTTGTGTAAACAGTTAATGGATATCTGGTTCTTTTCCCTGCCTCCAGAGAAAAAGACAATAGGCTCACTCTCTTGAAAGAGCCTCCAAGAAACTCTAGGGGTCAGAGAAATATTTCAGGGGTATCACAAAAATTTGTTCCATGAACAAGGAAATGCCCAATTCTCTTCTGTTACTTGACTCTAAAAACACTGGCATTCAAGCCCATGAATTGTGGATGGGACTTTGCAAGATTTCTCTTTAGAAAACAAGCCCCAAAGGAAGTATTTACTGATATAAAGAGTTGAGGGTGCTCCTAAAGAAATAACCCAGCCATGTCACCTCACCCTGGATGGGTGAAGTGCCCATTCATGCCAGGTGTCTGAGAAGCTTTATGGCTTCACCCTAAAAGATGAAATGATCACTCTAACTTGAAAGGCTGTACTTGCTGGCCATGGAGTAAAGCAAGTCTATGTATTTCTTTAAAAATAATAATATAACTTTATATAAGAACACTAACAAAAATGAAATATTTTATTACAAGGAATATTTCCCATTAAATATATCTGTTGTAAGCCTTAAAATATCAAAAACTTATGACAATTATATTTTGGTATGTTTCAGAAACCGGACCAATGAATTGTTTCCCAGGCAAGCATTTGAAACCATAATTGATATCAGGCCAAATAAAATACCTATCCATGTAGATTTTCCCAGTCAGCAATCTAGTTTGTTTAGACCCTTTTTGTCTAGACCCTAAATCCAAACTACTTTGCACTATTTTTCAGTTATTTATCAGGTGCCTACTGTGGGCAAGTCATACTTTTGTTTCATGGCCAGAGAGAATTGAAACAAAGAGATTATGTGATTTAGACAAAATCAAACCACTAGCTTAAAAATCCCACTGTGGCAAGTCTTACTAAGTGAGTGTGAAAGTCATTCAGTTGTGCCCAACTCTTTGTGACCCCATGGACTATACAGTCCTTGGAATTCTCCAGGCCAGAATACTGGAGTGGGTAGCCATTCCCTTCTCAAGAGGGTCTTCCCAACCCAGGGATTGAACCCAGGTCTCCTGCATTGTGGGTGGATTCTTTACCAGCTGAGCCACAAGGGAAGCACTCTTCCTAAGTGGCAGGACACAAATTCATCCTGGAATTTGGCTTAGAAGTTTCTGGTTTTATTGTCATCTAATCAAGCACCTACCTAGAAATTCCCATGGGTTATTACATCAAATAAGACAGATTACATTTGACATTTTCTCAAAGCATTTTGAAATTTCCCTTCCTGCCTCCACCCATATATTTTATTTTCACCTAGTGAAAGGGGGTCCATCAGTTTAAGATGACTCCAAGAAGCCCACTGGCTCGGGCAATTACTTTATTTCTTCTCCTTGAAAATGTCATGCATACTTTAAGCGAATCGACAAGCAAGCTTGAAATCCTTGTCACATTTAGAGATGCTACAGAATACAGCTTGCAAGGATAAATGGATCTTTGAATTAAAAGCTGTTATTAGGTACAATCTTTGTGACATTTTTTTCAATCTCCAATATACAAACAACACTCTTCTTTCCTATTCTCCTCTCCCCAAAGTTTTCTGAGATTCACTGTAATATTAAAATGTTCTCAACTGCAAGCAGCAGAAACCCCAATTAAAATTGTCTTAAACATTATGGACATGAATATTTTCACTTTACTAGAAACCCAGTGGGTTATAAGAAAGTGAAGTGATATGCCCAAAGACATCATCATCTCTCTGCTTTTCCATTTTTGAAAGTATCACCTTCCTTTTATTACTGGCAAGATGGCTGCAGCAATTCTAAAGAGACACATATAGGCATGAGAACAACCAGAAAAAGAAAATACATAGAGATTACCTCTTCTCTGGCATCCCTAGGAGAAAAACAAAATTTCCCAGAAGCCTCTCTAGTCAACTTCTGTTTGCATAGAGTTATTGGATCACAAGTTAATTTATAAATAGACAAGTATAGATTACATGATATTAAAATCTGGGATGAAACAGATGAAATAGATGTTGGGGAGTCAACCACATTGTATTCTTTTTTGCCTTTCACTTGTTTCTGGCTGGTCAAATATTTTTTCTTAGTTTGGTACTTCTACATTATGGATAAAATTAACTTAATGATTCAGAATGTATCAACACTTGTTCTAGGTCATAGCACCAAATACATGGATTTATTGTTTCATCTTTATTAATTTAAATGCAATGATAAGGGACTTCCCTGGTGGTCCAGTGGTTGAGACTCTATGCTTCCACTTCAGGGGCCTGGGTTCAATACCTGGTCGAGGAACTGAGATGCGTGGGACACAGCCAAAAAAAAAAAATGCAGTGATAATCACAAAGTTATTACTGTTTATTATCAACTCTTGCATTCTACCACAAAGCATCTTCATTCATAGCTAATTCAGGATGAATAGAGTCACAGAAGTTGAGTTTTGGTCCTCTCTTTTCCATTTACAAAGAGTTTGTCATTAAACAGATTACAATACCTCCTAATTTCAATTCCTGCCTCAGTCAGTTGAGTTCAGTCACTCAGTCATGTCCAGTTCTTTGTGACCCCATGGACTCCAGAACGCCAGGCTTCCCTGTCCATCACCAACTCCTGGAGCTTGCAAAAACTCATATCCATTAAGTCGATGATGCCATCCAACAATCTCATCCTCTTGTTGACCCCTTCTCTTCCTGCCTTCATTTTTCCCAGGATCACGGTCTTTTGCAATGAGTCAGTTCTTTGCCATCAAATAGCCAAAGTATTGGAGCTTTAGTTTCAGCATCAGTCCTTCCAATGAATATTCAGGACTAATTTCCTTTAGGACTGACTCTCAAGAGTCTTCTCCAACACCACAATTCAAAAACATCAATTATTTGCGGACAAAAGTTCATCTAGTCAAAGCTATAGTGTTTCCAGTAGTCATGTATGGATATGAGAATTGGACTATAAAGAAAGCTGAGTGCCAAAGAATTCACGCTTTTGAACTGTGATGTTAGAGAAGACTCTTGAGGTTGGGCATAGCTTTTCTTCCAAGGAATAAGTGTCTTTTAGTTTCATGACTACCATCACCATCTGCAGTGATTCTGAAGCCCAAGAAAATAAGTGAAAATATTGATTTCCTCTATATTATTGAGGTCTGGTGGTTTTTTTAGGGAATGTTTTCTAAATCCATGCTGAAATATTAAAGATTATACAAAGCTACAATTATTGAAAATTTTAAATGTTTCATATTAATTACTTTAATAAACATTTCATTTTAACTGTATAATACTTTTATGAAGACATTATTATTATTCTTTTTTTATATATGAAGAAATTTGAGACTCAGAATTTAAGTGACTTGACCCAGTAAGGTGCAGAGTTGGTATTCTAACTAAACTTATGCTTTTATGACCTGAAAACTCATGCACTCAGCTGCCACAAGCTACAAATATACAGCACTGTTATTATTATTTCTAAAAATACACTCATACACAGCTCCATTACTTCCTCTGTTATGGGCCTATAGTACATTCAGTTCAGTTCAGTTCAGTTGCTCAGTTGTGTCCGACTCTTTGCAACCCCATGAATCACAGCACTCCAGGCCTCCCTGTCCATCACCAACTCCCAGAGTTCACTCAGACTCACGTCCATCGAGTCAGTGATGCCATCCAGCCATCTCATCCTCTGTCATCCCCTTCTCCTCCTGCCCCCAATCCCTCCCAGCATCAGAGTCTTTTCCAATGAGTCAACTCTTCACATGAGGTGGCCAAAGTATTGGAGTTTCAGCTTCAGCATCATTCCCTCCAAAGAAATCCCAGGGCTGATCTCCTTCAGAATGGACTGGTTGGATCTCCTTGCAGTCCAAGGGACTCTCAAGAGTCTTCTCCAACACCACAGTTCAAAAGCATCAATTCTTCGGTGCTCAGCCTTCTTCACAGTCCAACTCTCACATCCATACATGACCACAGGAAAAACCATAGCCTTGACTAGACGGACCTTTGTTGGCAAAGTAATGTCTCTGCTTTTCAATATGCTACCTAGGTTGGTCATAACTTTCCTTCCAAGGAGTAAGCGTCTTTTAATTTCATGGCTGCAGTCACCATCTGCAGTGATTTTGGAGCCCCAAAAAGTTAAGTCTGACACCGTTTCCCCATCTATTTTCCACGAAGTGATGGGACCAGATGCCATGATCTTCGTTTTCTGAATGTTGAGCTTTAAGCCAACTTTTTCACTCTCCGCTTTCACTTTCATCAAGAGGCTTTTTAGTTTCTCTTCACTTTCTGCCATAAGGGTGGTGTCATCTGCATATCTGAGGTTATTGATATTTCTCCCAGCAATCTTGATTCCAGCTTGTGCTTCTTCCAGCCCAGCGTTTCTCATGATGTACTCTTCATATAAGTTAAACAAGCAGGGTGATAATATACAGCCTTGACGTACTCCTTTTCCTATTTGGAACCAGTCTGTTGTTCCATGTCCAGTTCTAACTGTTGCTTCCTGACCTGCATACAGATTTCTCAAGAGGCAGGTCAGGTGGTCTGGTATTCCCATCTCTTTCAGAATTTTCCACAGTTTATTGTGATCCAAACAGTCAAAGGCTTTGGCATAGTCAATAAACCAGAAATAGATGTTTTTCTGGAACTCTCTTGCTTTCTCAATGATCCAGTGGATGTTGGCAATTTGATCTCTGGTTCCTCTGCCTTTTCTAAAACCAGCTTGAACATCAGGAAGTTCACAGTTCACGTATTGCTGAAGCCTGGCTTGGAGAATTTTGAGCATTACTTTACTAGCATGTGAGATGAGTGCAATTGTGCGGTAGTTTGAGCATTCTTTAGTATTGCCTTTCTTTGGGATTGGAATGAAAACTGACCTCTTCCAGTCCTGTGGCCACTGCTGAGTTTCCCAAATTTGCTGACATATTGAGTGCAGCACTTTCACAGCATCATCTTTCAGGATTTGAAATAGGTCAACTGGAATTCCATCACCTCCACTAGCTTTGTTCGTAGTGATGCTTTCTAAGGCCCACTTGACTTCACATTCCAGAATGTCTGGCTCTAGATGAGTGATCATATCATCGTGATTATCTGTTAATCAATGAATATTTATTGAGTATATATTGTGTGTTGGATATTAGGCCAGCATAAAGGAGGAGCTAGATAATTAGTTGGCATGCTTCCTATTCTCAAGATTACAATCTAATCAGAGAAACTAAACTAATGGATTATTCAGAGCATATGCTATAAGTATGAACAGACCAGCATGGGAAAAGGCTACTGCAGAAATATATGTCCCATGAAAGAAGTGGAAGAGTCAAGAAAGTGGGTAGACTTGAGACTTCAAAGAGAAGTGGACTTTATCTGGTCAGGTAGAAATAACATAGCTATTGAGGGTGAGGAAAGATGTTCCAAGCCATTCAGTATGGACCATGGTAACACATAGACTAGTGAAAACTTGTGGGTTTTAATAGGTACAGACTAGTATACACATGGAACAAGACATATGACATAGCACAGGGAATTATTATCTTGTGATAACCTATAATGGAGTATAATCTACAAAAACTGAATCACTATGCTGTATGCCTGAAATTAACATAGTATTGTAAGTCAATTATACTTCAATAAAAAGAATAGGAAAAAAGAACTTATAGGAAGAATTAACTAACTATCTGCCCAGTACTAAAGGGTCTGTATAAAGAAACCTGAAGGTGGATGTTGATGAAGAAACATTGCAGTAATTCTGCACTTAGGAAGAAGTTATTTTCTCAGGTTGAAGAGTTAGGGTGGGAGAGACTGAGCCAGGTAATGAGTAACAACTCTCCTGACAGGGAAATGGTGGGGTCAGATTTTACCATTTTCAGATTCGATGAGAATATTTCTCTAAGGTTATTCTCTGTCCCTAAAAGTCTCTTTGTTCCCACATATTTTAATACTTGCCAAAGGAATCTTTATGGAAGAACATTTGGGCTTTCTTGAAAAGCAAAATTTTAGAAATTAAAAAAGAAAATCTTTTCCCCTAAAACTGTCTTCTCTTAAAAAAAATAGCCTGTGGGACCTTTTCTCTCTTCCACAATCCCTTCCATCCTTCTGTGTGCAGGGATTTATCTCAGTGTCCTTGAACTTTCCTGGATTAAATAAAGAATCTTTTACAACTAGAAGCTCAGTTTATATCTGTCAGGATATTTAAGATTCTCCTATCCCCACCTCTACAACCATCCTTACCCCCATCACACGTGTGCACACACACACACACACACACACAAAATGTTCAAGGATAGGAAATAATTACCCCTCACCTCATATTTTGCCTTGGAAGTCTCTTTTTAAATGTCGACTACAATATTAGTTTCAGTAAGTCATAAAAATGGGAAAAAAGGTTAATTAGAATTCCTTTTTAATTTTTAACAATGTTGTTGAGCTATAATTTATATACAATAAATAACATATATTATAAGTGTTCAATTAGATACGTTTGGCCCATGAAACCACCACTGCAATCAAAATACTGAATGCTTCCACAATGTCACAGGGTTTCTTTATGCTTCCTTTGCAATCCATCCTTCTCTATACTCCTGTCCCCAAACAACTTCTAATCTCTTTCTATCCCTCTATATTAGTTTACTTGTGCATTTTGGGTCTAACTTCCTTCACCCAGCATAATGATTCTTTGGGTTCATCCATGGTGTCACACACATCTGTATTTGTTTATTTTTACTAGTGAAGAGCATCTTCTTGTATTGTTATACAACCATCTATTAACCCATTCACCTCTTGCCCTACTTTTGGTTTATTTCCAGTTTTTTGGCTATTACATTTGAAGCTGCTATGAAGATCTGTGTACAAGCTTTTGCATGGGTATATGTTTCTAATCCTTTACATAAAAACCTAGGAACAAAGTGATTAAACTGTGTGGTGTTATTCTAAGAAACATGTAAAGAAAACTGCCAAACTATTCTCCAATGTGGTTTTATTATTTTACATTTCCACCAGCGGGGCATCAAAATTTCCATTTTTCCACATTTTTACCATGTTTGTCATGACAGTCTTTATTCTAACAACATTCTTGAAAGGGCAACTTGGTTGCAGCTTTAAGTTGCATTACCTGATGAATAATACTGCTAAGCATGTCTGTACTTATTTTCCATCATATACCTTTACTGGTGAAATTTATGAACAAATATCTTGCCCGTTGATTTTTGTTGGGTTATTTATCTTATCATTCGAGTTGCAAGAGTATTTTGTATAATTTGGATACAAATCCTTTCTCTAATATATTTGTTGCAAATATTCTCCCAGTTTTGGTGTCTTTTCATGTTTTATTTGTAGAGAAATAGAAGGCCATTTTAGCATTGATAAAATTTAATTATTTTATTTTTTGTGCCCTAAACAAAAAATTCTTGCTTAATCCAAGGTCATTAAGTCCTTTTCTTTTTTTTTTCTCCTGAAAGATTGTATGGGTTTTGGTGTTATCTTTAGGTTTACCAGAGCCATTTGTAAAGAAGACTTGTCTTTCTCTGTGGAATTGCCTAGGCAACTTTATTGACAATCAACTGACCATACACGTGTAGGTTTATTTTTAGATTGCTTACTGAATCCCTTTGATCAACATGCTCATCTGTTAGCAAATCAGAAACTACCTTGATTATTGTGGCTTTAAAAGTTTTAAAATCAAGCGGTATCAGTCCTTCATTCTTGTTCTTTTTCCTTCTAAATATTATTCGTTGTTTGGGATCATTTCATTTCTACATAACTTTTAAAATCATTTGTCAATTTTTACATTTTTACTGGGGTTGTGTTGAGTCAATCACCATCTTAGTAATATTCAGTCTTCCAATCCATCTCCATTTACTTGGTCTTATTTAGCCTCTCTCTGCAGTAATTTAAAGCTTTCCTAATAGTGGTTTCTTGCATGTCTTTTGTTAGAGTTATTCCAGTGTATTTTAGGTAGCTTGGTACTATTTAAAATGAAATCTTATTTTTAAATTCATTTCCAATTGTTTGTCGCTAATACTAAAAAAAAGATGCATTTTTGACCAAACTGAGTATATTTATGTGACATAGAATTTCTAACTTGTCAATCAAATCTAGTTCTAGACTCAAATTAATTTACCTCATATTATGTTATACTAAGTAAAAACAGTAAAATTTAACCCAGCAGAGACTGCTACAGTACTTTACATACAACTATTTTTTAGTCTTACAACACTTTTGTTTTAAGTATTGCTTAATCCCCATTTTACAGTTACAGAAATTGGAGTAGTACTTAAGGAACTGTATCACCTTCACTAATCAAATAATCTTCAGAGACTATACTTCACCAGTTTTTCATAATACTTCTTGAAAAATCTTGTTAAAATCTCTACTCTTGAGTTGAAACCTGCAAATTTATGTCTCTTTTGTGAAATATCCTAGAGTAAAGCATAAATTCCCTCAAATGAGAACAGTATTTCAAGAGTTTGTTCTTGGAGCATGCTTTTAGAGAGGAAAAATATATTGTAGAAAACGGAATGTTGGAAAGGATCCTGGGCTGAGACTTGATGGGGGTTAAATTTAAGTAAATTTTGAGGTAGAGTGAAGGGAAGTACTCTGGGGAAGGACCTCAGATTTATTTAAGATGAAATAAAAAAGATGCCTAGGATTTTATTCTCACTGCTACCTTCTTACCTCCTCTGGGAGAAGCAATAAGATCACCATTACTTCTTTTTTATTATTCTGCCCAGAATATTGTGACACTCAGAGGGTAAGTGATTTGTCCAAAATCTCCTGGTTAAACAGTGTTTTAGGAGTGGGAATTCAAATCCAGGACAATTTAATTCCAAAGCTCAAACTCTTTCCACAATACAATCCCTCCTTCTCCCCATTCTCAACAACTCCCATCTCCTTTCAAGGATTATCTTTGGAAACAAAACTGACTAGAGTGAAAAGAAGGATGAGCAGAGACAGAAAGGATTCATCTTAGAAGTGCAAAATCGATTGAACAATGAAGTTTGGGACCTGCCCCTGAAAGGTTGGCATAAATGAATGGAGAAGAATAATATTCCCAGAGTTGAGAAGACAGAGCCAAGATTACCTTTTTCTTAGATGTTCTGGAGGTCATTGGGACTTTTGATGACAGAAACAGAAGAAATATCAGGGTAGGTCTCAGGGATACCAAGTTCTCAGAACTTGAAAGAAAAAAGAAAAAGCCTCAAAAAATACTAAATAGAGTCTCCAGTTCTTTTACTAGTGCTTTACCTAGTTTTTTTTTTAATCCAATTAAGTAGGGAAATAGAAATTCATGGCCCCCTTCCCTCTCAAAATCTGAACCAACTTATTAATTTATAGCAAAAAGTTAGGGTTCTGAAATAGTCGTATTTTAAATCTATTTGTATTTTTTGAAAGTAAATGATTTGCCTACTATTAAATTTCAAACATTCTGAAAGAGTTACAAGAGGAATTTGGGGGTTTTCTTTTCCCAGGAATCTATGTGGGAGACCACATTTTTTTGGAGTAAAGCTGCTTTAAACCTAAGGGAGATTAAATTTATTCACTCATTGGCAGTTAAGAGATATTTAATAGAGTTCTTCCTATCTAGTCAGAGAGCGTGGAGTGGTTCTAACTTAGAATTAAGGGGCTGTTTGCATTTCTACTTCATGGTCCTATTTGCTTTATGCTATTAGGAACAGTTTCTATTAATGAACTGAAGCAGACGGGCCTTGGCAACCTAGAAAAGCTTTGTTTTCAATATGCTAGAAAAAATATATGGACAAAAAACATCATCCAGAATTTTAACTAAGTAAAAGCCTTCATCTTGGCCATTTAACATTCTAAGTATATACCTTAGTGACACAGGTTTTGTTGATACCCTTAAGTGCTAACTTTATGAAACCAAGGAAAATGAGATCATGCGTCTATATTTTTTTTCCAGTAAGAGTGTTATGGTAGCTAGTTTTCAGTCCACTTTTCTTCTGTGTTTACACAGGGCAATTAAGGAAGTTAGAATGCTATGCAGTTTTTTCACAAACTCATATGGTTCACATTAATTTAAAAAGTGATGCTAAGGAAGGAAGGAGGAAAACAATTTTTAAATATATAGGGGATTCCACCTGCTTTTTCACTCTATAAGTTCATGTAGTCCCTGCTATACTCTCAGTCTAGAAAGCATTGAAAATAATTCTGAAATATCCATATATTCCTTAGAAATTATCCATGAATCACAACTCTTTTATATATTCCAAAGCCACGTGCACTCTATTTTACAGATAATTAAAGGTATTTTCAAAGCAATGTTTACTTTAACTGATTTTGCCTAAATATTAATTCATCAGTTCCTAATATCCATGTGAAGACTGGTTGAAGTGAAAGTGTTAGTCGTTCAGTCGTGTTCAACTCTGCAACCCCATGGACTATACCCCAACAGGCTCCTCTGGAATTTTTCATGACAAGAATACTGGAATGGTTTGCCATTTTCTCCTCCAGGGGATCTTTCAGACCCAGGGATCAAACTCACATCTCCTGCATTAGCAGGCAGATTCTTTAACACTGAATGACTTGGGAAGCCCTCATTTGACACATATTTACTCTTAAAAGCAGGATATTGTTTATGTAAAGTACAACCTAGTTATACATTAGAATCACACACAAACTACTAAACATGCCAATGCACAGGGCTGTTTGTCAGAGACTGTGACTTAATTGGTCTGTGATGGACCCTGATCATTGCAGAATAATTTAAGCATCCCAGATAATTCCAGTGTACAGCCAAGTGGAAATCTACTGCAAAATCTCAGTTCTGGACACTTTTAGAGGTCACCATATAAAATTAAGCATGAGGAGGCAGAGAAATGTAACATAGATTTAGTATTTTTGTTGGTATGATTTTATAACTATCAGATGCCTTGAGACACAGACTTTAAAACATAACTTTAAAATATACATATTAATTGGTTAAACTGTACAGATCTACAACTACATAAAAATAAACATAGCAATATTAACAATATTCACTGAGCATCTAAGATGGACAAAGAACATGAAAACAGATTTGTACTAAAATTATACAAATAATTATCTGAAGCTTGGTATAAACTTTCAGTAAGTGTGGATCACAATAAACTGTGGAAAATTCTGAAAGGGGTGGGAATACCAAACCACCTGACCTGCCTCTTGAGAAACCTGTATGCATGTCAGGAAGCAACAGTTAGAACTGGACATGGAACAATAGACTGGTTCCAAATAGGAAAAGGAGTACGTCAAGGCTGTGTATTGTCACCCTGTTTATTTAACTTATATGCAGAGTACATCATGAGAAACGCTGGGCTGGAAGAAGCACAAGCTGGAATCAAGATTGCCGGGAGAAATATCGATAATCTCAGTTATGCAGATAACACCACTCTTATGGCAGAAAGTGAAGAAGAACTGAAGAGCCTCTTGATGAAAGTGAAAGAGGAGAGTGAAAAAGTTGGCTTAAAGCTCAACATTCAGAAAACGAAAATCATGGCATCTGGTCCCATCACTTCATGGGAAATAGATGGGGAAACAGTGGAAACAGTGTCAGACTTTATTTTCTGGGGCTCCAAAATCACTGTAGATGGTGACTGCAGCCATGAAATTAAAAGACGCTTACTCCCTGGAAGGAAAGTTATGACCAACCTAGATAGAATATTCAAAAGCAGAGACATTACTTTGCCAACAAAAGTCCATCTAGTCAAGGCTATGGTTTTTCCAGTGGTCATGTATGGATGTGAAAGTTGGACTGTAAAGAAAGCTGAGCACCGAAGAATTGATGCTTTTGAACTGTGGTGTTGGAGAAGACTCTTGAGAGTCCCTTGGACTGCAAGGAGATCCAACCAGTCCATTCTGAAGGAGATCAGCCCTGGGTGTTCTTTGGAAGGACTGATCCTGAGGCTGAAACTCCAATACTTTGGCCACCTCATGCGAAGAGTTGGCTCATTGGAAAAGACTCTGATGCTGGGAGGGATTGGGAGCAGGAGGAAAAGGGGACGATAGAGGATGAGATGGCTGGATGGCATCACCAACTCGATGGACGTGAGTTTGGCTGAACTCCGGGAGTTGGTGATGGACAGGGAGGTCTGGCATGCTGCAATCATGGGGTTGCAAAGAGTCAGACACAACTGAGCGACTGAACTGAACTAAAAGTCATTACACAATAATACTAAAAGTGATGAATAGCAATAATATGAAATATGCCTTATGCTTCATTGCAACCTCTTTATGGATAACACTACAGCCCTAAGAACTTACATGTACTTATATGTAATTTATATTATATTACAATAGTATGTTGGCTGAAGCTTAGATATTACACAATTACTTAATATGCTTTCTCATGGTAATTGACCAAGATGTACAATTATCTATGTGAAATTAATATCAATTAAAATCATCAATATTTTCTTTTCACATCCTGAAAATTTATTTCAAAATAATATTTTTTGCCACTATATATTTTTTGTGTTTTTTGATGACTTTAAGTGATCCACTGCTAAAGAGTTTTAGACAGCTAAAAATGCTAAGCACTTAATTTTCCAATTTTAAGTTGAATGATTGGATGAATGGAGAGCATAAAGACTGCTTCTTTTTATTTTTTATACATGAAAATGGAGATTTGTTTCATCACTACACTATGTCAGTGACAATCAGAGAAGCATCTGAAGTAAATTCATTAATGTAACGAGAACTTAAGCAAATCTACTTTAGTCTTTTACACCTTATTCTATTTCCCATGTCCTATGAGGGACTAAAAGTCATCTAATAATACTAGTAAACACGTATCATTGCTATGTGCCAGACACTATTCTAAGCGTGTTGCATATATTAGTTCATTTAAGAACCCCATGAGTAATGAGGTTTCAGTTTATTTTATATGGATCATCATTAGTTATAAATTCTAAAGAAAATGTTTTTAGGCAGAGCTTATTAGATCCAATTGGCTTCTAGGAAATGTATATCAAAAAACTGAATCACTAATTGCATTTTAAATATTCAGAAGTGGTTTGTTGAACAAAAGTAGCTCCAAAGATGTTATTCATAATGATGCTAACCCTTTTGATGAATTCAAGAATGACTCTGCATTCTAATCTTTGATCTCTGGATTTTTCTCATTCTCCTAGTGTTTTTACCACCTACTTCAGTGATTAATTTTCAATAATGAGGCCAAAGTTGACTTTTTACACCTGTTGGCTTTGGCTAAACCACCTACTTTCTACAGTCTCATTGGTGTTTTGGATCAGAACCCAATTACCATGAAGTTGATTCTAAGCTTTTCAAAAGACTGTCCTGGCCAACTTAGTGTGCTTTTGTTACTTCGTATCCTCTTTATTGACTATCCCTTTCTTCTATCATCACATCCCATTTTCCTAACTTTCCTCCAAACTGTCCAATGAGGCTAGTTTTCTGACTACTTCCTTCTTTAGCTTAGATAAAAAGGCCAATGAAAGTCTTCCTTAGTATTAATAGAAGAGTTATGTTTGTTTCCTTTAGCTTCTTTCTTACCAGAGAAACTGTTATGGGTTGAAATATGTCCCATGCAAAATTCCTATGTTGAAGTCTTAGCCCACCAGGACCTCAAAATGTGACCTTTCTAGAAATAGGGTTGTAGTTGTTATAACTGATTAAGTTGAGGTTATACTGGGATACTGTGGACACCTCCCAACCAATATGATTGGCACACAATGGTACACCCACAGAGAGAAAGTATCATGTGAAGATGAAGGCAGAGATCAGGGCAATGTATCTACAAACCAAAGAATGCCAAAGATGACCATCAAATCACTAGAAAAGAGGCATAGGCATAGAACAGTCTCCCTTACAGCCTGCAGAAGAAACCAACCCTGCTGACTCCTTAAGCTCAGAACAGTGAGATAATAAATTTCTGTTGTTTAAGACACTCAATTTGTGGTCATTTGTTATGGCAACCCTATCAAACCAATATGAAACTAAATACACAGTTGACTTTGCTACTGCACCTGATACTTTTCCATCTCTCTACGTTGCATGGGGCTTTGGACCAACACTCTTTGGAATTGAGTATAATGAAGGCACTCCATAACCTACTGCTTTGGAACTGAATAGTTGGATGGACAAAACGCTGGATCAAATGGCAGAGAAAAGTAGCATCAAGTTTTCTTTCCCCCGACTTCTTGCCATGTTAATTTTGGAGATGTTTTGACTTTACCATGTTGATTCTCCCATTTGTAAAATGAGATAGCAATATGAATAGATAACAGAAGAGTCTGGATCCTGGCAGTGCTAGGTTCCTAGTCAGCTCCTCTATTCACTGCAGGTGTAATTTCAGGAAAGTCTTGAGATGGTCAATTCTTTCTGCAACAGAATTCAATCCCTTGACTGCGGGTCTGAGCACTAGACTTAACCATAATAGTTCGTTCACTGATGAGCGTGAGTCCCAAGCTAGGCCAATAGTTAATAGAATATATGGAGCAATGATTAGAGGAAGGGTATCTTTTTTCACTCTTTCTTAGTTGGGAAAGGCAGCACAACCATCTTGAACTATTGTATCTTGAGCCAGTTCCCTGACATCTCTAAGCCTGTTCTCTTTTTTTGTTAAAAAATAACGGAGATAAAAATAACTAGCTCTGGACTCCCCTGGTAGTCTAGTGGTTAAGAATCTGACTTGCAATGCATGGGACACCAGTTCAATCACTGGTCTGAGAAGATTCCACATGCCACAAGGCAACTAAGCCAGCGTGCCACAACTACTGAGCAGCTCTACAGCTCTTGCTCTGCAACAAGAGAAGCCACCACAACAAGACCCCACACCGCAACAAGACCCCACACCACAACAAGACCACACACCGCAACAAGACCACACACCGCAACAGTAGCCCCTGCTTGCCGCAGCTAGAGAAACCCTGCGAGCAGCAATAAAGATGCAGTATAGCCATAAATAAATAAATATATTTTTTTAAATTACCTAGCTCTTAGGAACTTTGTAAAGTTCTTAGCACACATGGTGCCTAAAATAAACTATTAGTTATATTGTTGTGTCTTCTGAAGGTTGCATGTTGGAGGTGGCAGGAAAAATCTTCTTTCTCTCAGATCATGGCATCTGGTCCCATCACTTCATGGGAAATAGATGGGGAAATAGTGGAAAGAGTGTCAGACTTTATTTTTGGGGGCTCCAAAATCACTGCAGATGGTGATTGTAGCCATGAAATTAAAAGAAGCTTACTCCTTGGAAGGAAAGGTATGACCAACCTAGATAGCATATTCAAAAGCAGAGACATTACTTTGTCAACAAAGGTCTGTCTAGTCAAGGCTATGGTTTTTCCAGTAGTCATGTATGGATGTGAGAGTTGGACTATAAAGAAAGCTGAGCGCCGAAGAATTGATGCTTTTGAACTGTGGTGTTGGAGAAGACTCTTGAGAGTCCCTTGGACTGCAAGGGATCCAACCAGTCCATCCTAAAAGAGACCAGTCCTAGGTGTTCACTGGAAGGACTGATGCTGAGGCTGAAACTCCAATATTTTGACCACCTCATGTGAAGAGGTGACTCATTGGAAAAGACCCTGATGCTGGGAGGGATTGGGGCAGGAGGAGAAGGGGACGACAGAGAATAAGATGGCTGGATGGCATCACCGACTTGATGGACATGACTTTGGGTAAACTCCAGGAGTTGGTGATGGACAGGGAGGCCTGGCGTGCTGTGATTCATGGGGTCGCAAAGAGTTGGACACGACTGAGCGACTGAACTTAACTGAATTGAACTGAGGACATGACTCCAGAGATGCCAGTGACCACGACACTAGCACCCAGAGACAGGTAGAAACGGAAAGAATAGGGGACAGCTGACAGGAGGATCCTGGCAGTGGCCCATCCTCCACTACAGTCCTTAAGGTCCTCTTGCTTCAAATCTATGAACTCTTCTGGTATCTGCCAATAATTCTCTAAGTTAATATGTGTGCATATAATCAGCTCATGACATTGGCCTCTGTATACCCAAGTCAGCTGGGAGCTGAAAGTCTAAACACACTAATCTCTGGGAAGTGAGTTTTGGTAGGTTACTTCATGAAGCTAAACCCATGTTTTTCAGCTAGGTCGGCACATTTATTCTCAGTTTTCCTGTGACCATGAGTAAGAAATACAAAAGTGCAATAAAAGTTTCATCTCAAGAAACATTGCTAGCCACCCTCACTAGGAACACTGAATGAGGTGTTTCAAGTTGGGGAACAAATCAGTGAGTAGAGAAAGAACCTCACCGAATGGAAAAAATAGAAACCCTACTTCATGTTCTGCATTCAAATAGAATGAAAGTTATCAATAATAATCACTTTTTTCTTATAAAACCTAGGACTTTCTCAATAGATGAATGTATAGTTGATGGCATTTAAAGGTTTCTGAGTGTACAGCTCAGTGACTGTCAAAAGAAAAAGTTACTTTAAAATGGAACACTGTTCACATTTTCTGAAGAAGACACTATCTTGCAAAGAGCTCAGGCCATCACTTTTGTCCTGAATTTCAACAGTTAGTGTGAACATGAATTCCCCCCTCCCATTTTTTTTTTCTCTCAGGTAATTTAATATATTACCTTGCCCTTTTCCATTATTTTTTTCCTTTTGAATTTAAAAGTATTTTAGTTAAGTATAATGTCAAAAATGGAAATTGAATTTAGGTCATTATTGTTACTTTTTAAAGAATTATAAAAATCTATTTGACTTTATAAGGTTAAAAAGTAGTAGTATGGATAATTAGAAAAGCTGAAAATAAAAGTTTACATTAATCTCTAGGTTCAGAAAAGTACTTAGAAAAGCAGTGTAGTGATTAATGTTATTTAAATACTTAGGATATTTAATTTTCTTTTGTTGTGAAAATATTATCAAGAAACTGAAAGTTTATAGCATTCTTCTTGGTAATACCATGCTTAATTTTTGTAAACTGCTTTATTCCTATCTTACGTGTTAATGTTAACTTTTCTGTTGGTAAATAATACATTTGCTTGGTTTATCCCTTCTGTTCTTCTATGTGTATGGTTGTTCTAAAATATTTTATTTTTTGCCTATATCTTTCTATGAATACTGCAATTTAAAATTCCCAAAACAAAGAAATATTTTCTTAATTATATGACCCAGAAATCCCACTACTGGGCATACATCCTGAGGAAACCACAATTCTAAAAGACACATGTACCCCAACATTCATTGCAGCACTATTTACAGTAGCTAGGACATGGAAGCAACCTAGATGTCCATCAATAGATGAATGGATAAGGAAGTTGTAGTACATATATACAATAGAATATAACTCAGCCATAAAAAGGAATGCATTTGAGCCTGTTCTAGTGAGGTGGATGAACCTAGAGCCTGTTATACAGAGTTAAAAGTCAGAAAGAGAAAAATAAGTATTGTATATTTAATGCACATATGAAAAATGGTGCTGATGAACACATTTGTAGGGCAGGAATAAAGATGTAAACGTAGAGAACAGACTTGTGGACACAGCGAGGGGAGAAGAGGGTGGGGCTAATTGAAAGATTGGCATTGAAACATATACATCACCATATGTAAAATAGCTAGTGGAAAGTTGAGCTAGTTGAGTGGGAGCTCAACCAGGTGGTCTGTGGCAATCTGAGGGGAGATGGGGTGGGGGAAAGAGGTTCAAAAGGGAATGGACATATGTATGTTTATGGCTGATTCACATTGTTGTATGGCAGAAACCAATATAACATTGTAAAGTAATTATCCTCCAATTAAAAATGCATTTAAAAAGAAAGAAAAGCTGAGAAGGAAAATGCAACACACAGTTACTTTTGGAAGTATCTTTCATAGTTAGATGTGCCACTGCAAGCTGGTCCTTTCAGATCAAAGCAGAACCTATACCATCAAACACTTTCTGAAGAGTTAGAACCCTTGTGGATCCAAGAGAACCCAGATAAAATTCACCAAGATGTGGTCCATACTATCTCTTCAATCAAGTACTAGAGTTGCTGATTCTCTTTACTTGAGACTTTGAACTCATGGTAGATTCCTAAAGCAATAAAGATCCCCACTCCAATTGCTACAGCCAAAAAGATTTGAGAGGAACAGAGGGGTGTGATGTTGGGAGACCAATTTATCATTTACTTTCTTTTAATACTATACAAGGATCTGGGAACAAATAACATTCTCAAGCAGAAAAAAGTATTGAATTTAGGGTGGAGAATGAGTTAAACTCTCTTACTGTAATTTGCAATTATGGTTCTGAGAAAGATAATATATATTTTAAACTTAACAAAACAATAAATGCATTAAAAGAGAAGAGTTGATAAAACACAACTTTAGCCACAAAGGATAAAGGTTAGGATAAATAGCACAATAAAAGCTGAGGTTATACCTATAGATGTATAATTAAATGAGTCTGGAGAATGCAAAAAAATATCAGGACATTCTCTCTAATCCTTGTTCATTGTTCTTGTCTTCAAAATCAAGTATCTGATATAAATTCAGCTGTTCACATTTCAAGCATTTTGGAGACGTGAAACTGACAAGAACATTTTGAAAAAATAAAAACGTAGGAAACCTTATGTTTGTAGTTCCACAACATTATAAATAGGCATATGGTAGTCAGCAGTGTAATTAAAACTTTATAACAATAAAAAGTGAATCAACTCATACCCAACATTCTCAGCTCTAAGATCACAGAAATCCCAAAGGGAAAAACTAACAAGAACTTAAAAATCTTAAGTAAATCTTGAACTTAATGCAAGCAAAAGTAAATTCTATTTAAAACAATAATGGTTTTCCAGTGGGGTAGAGGTCTATTAAATAGGAGATATTCTGATCTTACACATCATATTAATGAATTGGGTTATGCAATGATCAGAGTGGAAACAGCCACTAAAGGTTGTTTAGTTGCTGTGCATACTGAGATAAATTTGATGCTTGATGGAAGCATATGAGGAGGAGGAAAGATGAGAAGAAACATGAAGGTGGACCAATGAGTCACTTCTCTCTTGAGTCCCAGTCAGTGTGAATTATCACAGGACAAACTTTAGTCATAGAATAGCCTGAAGAAACAAAAAAGTCTAATATTCAATCGGAAATTCTTTAATCTATAAAGTGAATGTGGTTTTCAGAAAACCTTGGGTACTTAACACAGAGGTCTTTCCACAGGATTGCCTTGAGAAATTGTATCTGATCATGTAAGTGATCTACGAAAAAGATCCCTCCCTGGTCATGCCTTCAGATGAGACCACAACCCTGCTAACAGGCTGCAGATTCATCAGAGAGCTTGAGCCAGAAGCACCCAGGTAATCTATGCCCATAGGAATTGAAAGATTTTTTTTTAATGGTGTTTTAAGTTGCAGAGAAATTTATTACACCATGCATATGTTAGCATGCATAGGTAACTCATACTCCAATAGAAAGTAAAAGAGATGAGGGGGTGGAAGAGAGGCTCCAGAGAGGGAATATAGATATATATACTTATGGCTGATTCATGTGTTTGTACAGCAGAAACTAATAAAGCATTGTAAAGCAATTATTCTCCAATTAAAAATAAATTTTAAAAAAATAAATAGAAAGAAAGTAAGAGAGCTTAGGAGTGTAGGGCATTACTCAGAAATTCTCCAATTATGTGTATCCTCAAAGTGCTAAATCCTGCATAAAATAATCTATCATATCTCCACTGTTAAACCTATCTCTTCCAAGTTTCCAGGGTGACACACCATTGATTAACTTCTTCAGAAATTTGGAAGATGACACCCTTGGGCTTCCCAGGTCTCTCAGTGGTAAGGAATCTGCCTGCAAATGCAGGAGACACAGGAGAGCCTGGTTTAATCCCCAAGTCAGCAAGATCCTCTGGAGGAGGAAATGGCAACCCACTCCAGGATTCTTGCCTGGGAAATCCCATAGACACAGGAGCCTGGAGGGCTACAGTCCAGAGTTGCAGTCAGACATGACTGAGCACGCACCTATATGCACATGACACCTTCCAAAATTATATGAAGCATTTAGAAGGGTGAGGCCAGGACATGGAAGGAAGAGTTGGAGTAGTAAGCAAAACTGTGATTAGTATGTATCAGACATTGTTCTCAGTGCTTTACAGACTAATGCATTTAATCCCACAGCAACCATTGAGTGGGTGTTTTTATAACCCTCATTTTACAGATGCAAAAACTGAGGCCATATGAAAACCAAGTAATTTGCCAAGGTTATACAATTAGGAAGTGGTGAAGCTAAGACCATATAAGAAACTACATTCTCTTCACGAAGATAAAAGGAATGTGATACTCCTGTTTAATCTTTTGTTCCCATGGTTATATTTAAGAATATTTTACCGTTGGTGGTACTAGTTATTAAGAATAGATCTTTATTTAAATTCCTTCTTATAGGATGCTGGTGTCCTTCCTTGGCTTTAGGTGAATGATCAATCTATTTCATTTTTTTCTGAAAAATTCATGAAAGTTCTTTTCTGCTATTGTTTAAAAGGAGAATTATGACATCAAAAATGGAAGGAGTGGTAAGACTTCTGATATTTTGCTAATTAGTATGGACAAGTATATGGATACAAAAAAAAAGAAGTGCAGTAACAGTATTTCTCACTCTATCCAAAGAACATTAATACTTCAAGGGCTCACAGTTAGTAAGAAAACCTGACTTGTTGACAGCTGGAAATATCCGTGAATGTCATTCCTATATTCTTTCTACTGCTTAGATAGTGTTTTTTTTAACACTTAAATGTCAACAAGTTTGATTCAGCGTAAATAGGTTACCTCCACATCAGTCAGTAACAGCAAAACCTCACGATGTTAGAAGAAAGAGACAAAAGTTGGAAACTTTTTCATGTTTTTGCCAAAAGCTCATTTTTTCATTGTTCATTGCTAATAACTCATAACAAATATCTCATAAATGCCAGAAGGATTAGTAAGATGCCTCATAATTACTTTTACCCCAGTGATAAATGATTTACTAATAACATGGAGCCTCTCATATAACAGCCTTCAGATTCCATAATCTGAATTGTTCTTAGAAATGAGACCAGTGTTTATTGACAGCCTTCTGTTTGTCATCAATGAACTCCTACTGGAAAAACTAAAGCCATGGACATATCCCAGGTTGAATTCTGACTTTTAACAAATTGCAATATAAGGAGATGCAACTAAAAACAGTGGCATTGTGTGTGTGTGTGTGTGTGTGTCAGTTGCTAGCCATGTCTGACTCTGAGACCCCATGGACTGTAGCCCTCCAGGCTCCTCTGTCCAAGGGATCCTGCACAATTATTAGTACTGTTACCAAAAACAGCAATAGCACTATGATGTTTGAAACATTTAGCTTTGTTGCATTTTCAAGAGAAATCTGAATCAGCTTTGGAATATTTCCAATATGAACAAAGGAGCCGAAAGCAGAACTCCTGTCTACTCTGAACCACAGCAGTTCTTTGGCCCCTGGAGAGGATTCCTTCCCAGTCCACAGCACTAGACACGTAAATAAAAGAAAAATAATGCAGGTCAAGGACAGTAAGCTTTTCAATTATTCTTTCCTTTAAATATTGATTTATTTTTGGCTGTGCTGGGTCTTCGTTGCTGCACGAAGGTTTTCTCTAGTTGTGGGGCTTCTCTTTAGTTGTAGTGGGGGCTTCTCTTTAGTTGTAGTGCGGCTTTTAATTGCCAAGGCTTCTCCTGTTGCAGAGCACAGGCTTCAGACACAGGTTTCAGTATTTGCAGCATGTGGATTCAGTCATTGTAGCGCTCAGGCCTAGTTGCCCCTAAAATGTGAGATCTTCCCAGACCAGGGATCAAACCCATGTCCCCCGCATTGTCAGATGGATTCTTAACCACTGGACCACCAGGGAAGTCCCAAGGCCACTAAGCTTTTACCTGGTAACCTGCTAAGTCACTTCAGTCGTGTCCGACTCTGTGCAACCCTATAGACGGCAGCCCACCAGGCTCCACTGTCCCTGGGATTCTCCAGGCAAGAACACTGGAATGGGTTGCCATTTCCTTCTCCAATGCATGAAAGTGAAAAGGGAAAGTGAAGTTGCTCAGTCGTGTCCAACTCCTAGCGACCCCATGGACTGCAGCCTATACCAGGCTCCTCTGTCCATGGGATTTTCCAGGCAAGAGTACTGGAGTGGGCTGCCATTGCCTTCTCCAAAGCTTTTACAGAAGTCTTAAAATAAGAGCCTGCAAACAAAATTCTCTATGCCAAATTTTTCTTTGTTCATCTCATCATATTTACTTTTCTCCATCTGTCACCTTTATACATGACCCAATGGTTTGGCTTCCCTGGTGGCTCAAACAGTAAAGAATCAGCCTGCAATGCAGAGACCTGTGTTCCATCCCTGGGTTGGGAAGATCCCCTGGAGGAGGGCATGGCAACCACTCCAGTAATCTTGCCTGGAGAATCCCATTGACAGAGGAGCCTGGCAGGCTAAGGTCGATGGAGTCGCAAAGAGTCAGACACAACTGAGTGACTAAGCACAATGGTTTATCAATCAACTCATCACGTTAAGCTATTGCCTTAAAACATTTATTAATGTCTTTCAGTTCCTGTTTTTCTTTTCTTGATGTGTCTGAGAGAATTGTTTTTAGCAGATAATATAATTTTTCTACATAGAATATGTATTTATGCATTTTTTTTTGTGGTTGTCTAGAGGAATGAATAGACAGACAGCACCAAATAATTGGTTTACCAGAGTAAAACACTGATTGTTAGAAACACAGATAAGAATAAATATTTTTATTATCTTCTTAATCAGAAGAATAACCCATTGAATATCTACATTTCTTGACAGAGCTTGTCAAGAGAGCTCATTCCAGGTATAGTTTACTATGGGGTATTTTATTTTTTAGCTTTACTGAGGTTAAAGTAACAACTAATCTTGCAATATATTCAAAGCATGTAATATGACTATATAATATATATATATATATATATATATGCATTGTGAAGGAAATCGCATACAAACTTACCATATTCATCACGTCACATATTTATTATTTTATTCTGTTGAGAAAACTTAAATTCTTCTTTCAGGGAATTTCAGGTATATAGTTCAGTATTATCAATGATAATCACCCGGCTCTACATTAGATTCTCAGACCTTTATTCAACTTATAACAGAGTTTGTACCTTTTACCAACAACTTTGCATTCCCCACACTACCTTCAGGCCTTGGCAACCATCCATTATCCTGCTCTTTGTTTCTATGAATTTGGCTCTTCCTTCCTCCCTCCCTCCTTCCCTCTCTCCCTTACTTTCTTTTTTTTTTTTTTCAGTTTTTCTTTCTGCCTCTTTCTTTCTTTTAAATTCCCCATTTAAATGATAGAATGAAGTATTTGTCTTTTTCTGTCTGGCTTATTTCATTTAGCATGATACCTTACAGGTTCAGTTCATCCATGTTATCACAAAGAGCAGAATTTCCTCCTTTTTTAAACTGGAATAATATTCTATTATACATGCATACATATAACACCACATTTTCTTTTTCTATTCATCTGTCAATGGGTGTTGTTTTAGTACCTTGGTTATAGTGAATAATGGTGCAATGAATATGGGAGTAAAGATATCTCTTCAGATACTTGCTTTATTTCCTTTGGATATATACCCAGAAAGGATTCCCAGGATATATACCTAGAAAGGCTAGTGGTAAAGAATCTGCCTGCCAGTGCAGGAGATGCAAGAGATGCAGATTTGACCCCTGGGTTGGGAAGAGCCCCTGGAGTAGGGAATGCAACCCACTCCAGTATTCTTGTCTGGAAAATTCCATGGACAGAGGAGCCTTGTGGGCTACACAGTTCATGGGCCACAAAGAGTCAGTCACATGGCTGAGTAACTGAGTACACACATACCCATAAATGGGACTGCTGGATCATATGGTAGTTCTATTTTTAATTTCTGGAGGAACCTACATTCTGCTTTTCACAGTGGCTGCACGAATTTACATTCCCACTAACAGTGCACAAGGGTTCCCTTCTCCCCATATCATCAAGCATTTATCTCTTGTCATTTTGATACTAGACATCCTAACAGGTGTGAGGTGATATCTCATTGCAGTTTTTATTTGCATTTCCCTGATGGATTCTGATGTTGAGCAATTTCTCATGTACCAGTTACCCATTCATTTTTTGGTTTTGTTTTGTTTTGGGATCAAATCACTTTATTAAGGGGCTTGAGTGAGGGGACAAAGAGTTGAGAGGACAATGAAATCTGATGTCCTCAGCTGGGCCAGGATCTCCCTCACTTCAGTTCAGTTCAGTTCAGTTCAGTTGCTCAGTCGTGTCCGACCCTTTGCGGTCCCATGGACTACAGCACGCCAGGCTTCCCTGTCCATCACCAACTCCCGGAGTTTGCTCAAACTCATGTCCATCGAGTCGGTGACGCCATCCAACCATCTCATCCTCTGTCGCCCCCTTCTCCTCCTGCCTTCAATCTTTCCCAGCATCAGGTTTTTTTCCAGAGTCATTTCCTCAAATCAGGTGGCCAAAATATTGGAGCTTCAGCTTCAGCATCAGTCCTTCCAATGATTTATTTTAGGATCTCCTTTAGGATTGATTGGTTTGATCTTGCATCCAAGGGACTCTCAAGAGTCTTCTCCAACACCACAGTTCAAAAGCATTAATTCTTTGGCGCTCGGCTTTCTCTATGGTCCAACTCTCACATCCACACATGACTACTGGAAAAACCATAGCTTTGACTAGATGGACTTTGTTGGCAAAGTAATGTCTCTGCTTTATAATAGGCTATCTGGGTTGGTCATAGCTTTTCTTCCAAGGAGCAAGTGTCTTTTAATTTCATGGCTGCAGTTACCTCACTTATAATTCACCAGAAACCCTGCTGGCCTTTTGAATGTTTTCTTTGGAAAACTGCCTAATTTAAGTCCTTGTCCATTTTTAAACTGAATTGTTTGTGGGGTTTTTTGCTAGTTTGTTTGTTTTGCTATTGAGTTGTATGAATTCCTTGTATAATTTGGAATATTTTATGGTTTTATAATTTCTGATCTCATGTCCAAGTCTTTAATCCATTTTGACTTGATTTGTGTGTACAGTGTAAGATAAGGGTCCAGCTTCATTCTTTTGCATGTGGATATTCAGTTTTCCCTGGAGAAGGCAATGGCAACCCACTCCAGTACTCTTGCCTGAAGAATCCCATGGACGGAGGAGCCTGGAAGGCTGCAGTCCATGGGATTGCTGAGGGTCGGACACGACTGAGCGACTTCACTTTCACTTTTCACTTTCATGCATTGGAGAAGGAAATGGCAACCCGCTCCAGTGTTCTTTGACCGGAGAATCCCAGGGACAGGGGAGCCTGGTGGGCTGCCGTCTATGGGGTCGCACAGAGTTGGACACGACTGAAGTGACTTAGCAGCAGCAGCAGCAGCATTCAGTTTTCCCAATACCATTTACTGAAGAGATTATCCTTTCTTCATTTTATATTCTTGATGCTTTTGTCAAAAATTGAGCATGTAGTGTGAGTTTATTTATGGGCTGTCTATTTTGTTCCATTGATCTAGGTCCCCGTTTTTATTCCAGTTTCATACTGTTCTAGCTGTCAAAGCTTTGCAATATGGTTTGAAATCAGGAAGCCTGATGCCGATAGCTTTATTCCTTCTCAAAATTGCTTTGGCTCTTCGGGGTCTTTTTTGATTCCATATGAATGTTACACTCTGGAGTAGTTAATTGTGCCGCATGATCCAGGAAAGTAGATTGCCCGTATGAGGAGTCCAAAATATACTGCATGACATTTTCCATGCGTTTTTCTAAGATTTCCAAACACTTGTTCCAGATCTTGCTAATAAGAACCCCATACTCTGTCCACATTCTCATCACTCCTGATTTTCTCTTTCTTGTTAGTGTTGACTGTAGTACCATTCTCTAAAATACCCTTTACTGGATGCATTTTGTAGGGAGAAATGTCAGAGTTCCTCCAGTTTTGGTGCTGCCTCTCACCCCACAGTTCCCCAGTTCTGTCGGCACCTCGATTGTGTTTCAACACAGCAAGAACATGTAGGATTACTATTTAGCATCATAGATTCACTGGTTAACACATGTTAAATCTGCTACTCTCCACCTTCTATCTTGGAATATTTCTTGACAGTGAGAAGCATTTAGACCAAAGAAAAGTGAGAAAGAATTACATCCTAGCATATTTGATTGGGGCATCCTTGGTGATTCAGATGGTAAAGAATCTGCCTACAATGTGGGAGGCCTGGTTCCATCCCTAGGTAAGGAAGATCTCCTGGAGGAGGGCATAGCAACCTACTCCAGTATTCTTACCTGGAGAATCCCCATGGACAGAGGAGCCTGGCAAGCTACAGTCTATCAGATTGCAAAGAGTCAGACGTGACTGAGCAACTAAGCACAAATTGATTGAAATATGATTTTCTTAATTATATAGCAAGATATCAAATATGTATAAATAAAAATATTTTATAATTTGATTTTAGCATTAAATATATTTTGGTAAATGACACAAGACAGATCTTAGATGCCAGTATTGAGACGACCAATGAATCTTGGAAGTGACCTACCTTTAGACATTTTGGTATGTGAAATAATATATGTCTTTGTTGATGAGACCACTTTTAGGTGTATTTTCCATTACTTTATGGTGAAAAAAGCCTAGAAAATGCAGAGATATTATCATATTTGTGCCTTTATTATAGTGATTTAGTTAACTGAATAAATGGGGAAGACAGAGGTGGGAAACTAGGAAAACGTCAGGAAGTGTCTGTGAAAAGGACTACTTAGGGGAATTTAGAGGACTGCTGATTGTAATAATCCCCAGCTTCATAATTTGGCTTAAGATTAGTTGTATTATAAATTTCTGATTCTACAGTGAATTAATGGATGTTAATGGATTGCAAACATCTGTTCCTCCAGCAAGGTGATATTTCACCCTCTTTTTTTTTAATTGCTAAAAGATAGGATTGCTGTCACTGTCCTCAAAGTTATATCAGAGAGCTGATAAAGAGCTAACATTTTAGGATAATATCAGGTACTGCTAAAAAACTAGAAATTTTAGGCACTGATTTTATTTCTCCAGATGTTTCAGGTAATAAGTAAATCCAAAACTAAAATTTATCTGATTTATAAAACTCTTGATTGTTGATTCTACCTGATACTAGAATTATGATTTCATTGGATACATATAATCTCCTTAGAGAAAAATAAAACATATTTATTTTACTTAAGAAACAAGTTATTGTGGTTTCCTAAAATTGCAATGTAATTTGCAGCTCATAAAATTTTAGTGTGTATACGTGTGTGTATATGTGTATACATGTATACACATATATATAAATATATGTAACAAACATATAAATACATCTTAAATTACATCTATTTAAAAACAAATCTTCTTAGAGTTTTTCTATATGTATATCTGAAAAATGCTGCTGCTGCTGCTGCTGCTGCTGCTGCTAAGTCGCTTCAGTCATGTTATTCTCTGTGCGACCCCATAGATGGCAGCCCATCAGGCTCCCCTGCCCCTGGGATTCTCCAAGCAAGAACACTGGACTGGGTTGCCATTTCCTTCTCCAATGCATGAAAGTGAAAAGTGAAAGTGAAGTCGCTCAGTTGTATCCAACTCCTAGCGACCCCATGGACTTCAGCCTCCCAGGCTCCTCTGTCCATGGGATTTGCCAGGCAAGAGTACTGGAGTGGGTTGCCATTGCCTTCTCCGATCTGAAAAATAAATCCACTTAATACCTAGAACTGATCTTATCCCCAGTTAATACAAATAAGCAAGTTTACTTACATGACATATAAATGGGCGCAAAATGATTTAAGGTTAAAAATAACGTTCTCAAAGATAGAAAGAGCCCATTCTGGAATACCTGACCTATCAATCTACAAAGTTAACTTTGTCTTCCAATTGATTGATTTTTTCTTAGTATATCATGGTCAGTCACAGCCTTGGGTTTGTTTTTTTTTTTTTTTTTCCTATTTTTTTCCCTATAGGAGTGGCTTCTTGGACCATTGTCTGGTTCCCCTTTTCCTAAGCTTCCCATCCTTTCCAGAATTGTGTTGCTATCTACTTTAGCTCTTATAACAACAATAACAGCAACAACAAAATTGAAGCTAAACTGTTCTTTAGGCAAATGAGACTATTCAAAAGAGTCTATAATATGAATGCCCTGTCTATCCCCCCCATCATTTGTTAATATGTGTTGGGCTCAAATGTTCAAATTTGCCAGGTCAGTGTTCCACATGCTGATTGGAAATATCATCTAATGTGCATTATATACAATGAAGTCACACTTCAATTTCAGCACAGGTTTTATATTTTTATGTTTTTTGTTCCTGCTCATAATCTAAATAAACATAGTGTTTCTCAGCTTACATTTATTTCAGGCATGCTTTCTCCAAAGGATTTAACATTTTAAATACCTTCATGGCAGAATGGGAATGTTTATCCACTTTGAGATGCTAAGGAATATAAGGAGTAATCATCTTTCTTTTCTGTGCAATACAGTTTTTGAATAACAGAAGATCAGATGATGAACAGAGAAGATCATTTTGAACTATATTTAACAAGTAGCTTGTTTCAGCTTCGATATTAGCTTGATTTACCATCTGCAGAATTACCAATAACATGATGCATTTATTACCCGTAAAAGCTATTAGCAGGTCATTTTGTTCAGTTCATCATATGTGTCTTGAGACACAATCTGGCGTCTAACAGATTTTCATACATTGATGTCGCAGAGAATCAGACTGTTCTTTAATTGATTGTTTCTTACTAGACTCCTTTTGATTAAAACAGGTTATGCTAGTTGCTTTTAGTTCCACATTTCTCCACTTCAAAGTCTAGCTACAGAAAGCAGAAATTATTCTCATTTCTCTGGATTCTTTTAATTCAGAGTGAATGTATATGTTTAAAAGTCTGCCATAATCAAGGGTTTTAAAAATGGCTTCAGTTTTTCCAATCTGTAACTCCCTCACCAAGAATACAATCCTCACCATGCCTTTAAAAACCGGATTTATCTTTTCCTGCCAAATCATCAAATTTTGCACCTCAGAACCTCAAGTGAGTACAGATCACAGGGACCAAAGGGACCAGGAAGGGCTCCCTCAAAGCACTCTTTCCCTCACAATTTGCACAGACCCTGACAAGCAAAGCTGAATCATGGTGATAGTGTCGTGTCCTTCTCCAGAGGGAAAAGGAAAAAAAAAAAAAGAGTCTTTTGCTAAACTGGTTTCAGAAGGACTAACTCATATTGTTCATTTAAGCAAAGAAATTGGTAAGATCCTGAGACACCCCCCCATCCCCCCAGAAAAGGAAAACTCCAAAAGCTATGTGAACTCTGGGGGAATAAGGCGGTGGTCCCATCTCAGGCCTTCTACCCACATTCGCAGGCACAGTTAACACCATAAAAATAAAAGGGCTGCAATCAGATCAGTCCTCATCAATAGGAATGAGTAGCAGCTTGCAGGCTCAAAACAAGAGCCTAATTCAGCATTCAAAAGGTTTTTGTTTGCCTAATGTCAGAAACAAACATAAAACTTTCTATCATGTGACATTCATGACACCAGAAGAGAGCAGTCACCCTGCCCTTAGGCTTCTGTCTGCCACAGACAAAAGCCATCAATAGCGCCTTTGTCTACTACCTCAGCTTTCTGTCTTCATTGAGTTAGCCACTCATTCCCAATTGTCATCTGCTCTTCCCAGGTGAAATTCCCAAGTTCCTAGTCACAAAATCCCATGTCCCAAGGATGTACCAGTTCACATAATATCCTAGCTAGTAATATTCTTAGCAGATCAAAGTTGTATCACGATACAGGAATAATCCTAATTCTTTCGAGTGTTTTACTTGTTTTTTATACAATATTGTGAAATACCTGCTGGTTTAAATTATTTGCAGCAACCAGAAACATGTAAGTATACCAAACTTATTTTGTCCTTTTTAGCACCAATTAACTCCTTTGAATTTACACTATATTTATATACAAAGTGTAGCTGCCTGGGGATTCTAAAAGATTTTTAATGATTTAAACTTGAAAGCCACTATTCAGAACCAATGATGCATTGAGGAAAATTATGTAAGTTATGTCTTAGAAATTACTTTTACTCTAAAATTTATTTAAAATCGAGTTGTGCTGATCATTTAAAATATTGCACTAAATTTAATAGAAAATCTCTTGGTGGATGTTTAGGGTAAATTGAAAAGCTTAAATGGCTTAAAAATAGCTTTGAAACATTATGTAGACAGATGAGGCAGTTATCATGTTTAAATGATGGGAGTTTAATGGTCTTCTCATACATTAACCCTCCACTCTGACGGTGAGAAATGCCTTCATCTTACTCTAGAAATGGATAAAAATAAACATTTAGATTTAGTAAATCTAATGATTTATTTAGAATCCCCTTACCTATTTGTAGTATTTTTGAAATTCAGTGAGATGAAGTTTTATGGCTCAGAGTTCATTAGCTACAATGGAACCTTCAAATATATAAGAAATAGTATACATTTGGGACAACTTATTGAGGTATAGGTCTGTTTCCTTTCATGATATGCACCAGTCTGTATAAGTATGAAACTAAAAAACAGCAATGCAACAACAATGGTATTTTACTTGATGGAATACTTTTTAAATTAACACCAAGAAATACTATTAGACTCAAGTGCTATTTGTTAGTCAACTCCTAAGGAATAAATATACCCTATTGATGGAACTATACCTACATCAAAGGCAACAGAAATGGCTAAAATGTACCATTATTTGATCCAGAATGTAAAATAAGTCACATCTTTTCAACGAATCTATTATGATGAGGTATATTACAGACACGTCATTGGCTTTAGAAAGAATTGTGTGAAACAGTTTGTATTTAACACAAATGTGGGCTGCTAACTGATGGGTTTAAAATATTTATTAAATATAAAATATATATTTATATTAAATGGTGAGCTTCTCTAGATGAAAATAGGAACTTTTGCCAGAATCCTTTTGAGAGAAAGAGGGAAAAAAAAAATAAAAGCAACATTCTTTGAAGTACTCTTGAATGTTATCTGTTCTAATCTGAACTTTAAAGTTATAAAATCTGTAGATTTCATTTACCAGTTCTGTACCAGTCATTTAAGCTGATAAAAAGGATTGGCTAAGGATATTAAAATAATAGTTGTATCCTGAATTTTTCCCTCTGACATGTGAAGCAATAGATCCTTTTATTAGTATTAATAGCATCTTGAACAGAATTCCTATGCAGGTAAATGTAGATATGACATGAAAGGTAATGCACTGCAATTTTATTTCATTCTAAGGCTTCCCTAGTAGTGAAAATTGAGGCCAAGTAAGTTGTCTTAAATTCTGAATAATTTTACTTTGAATAGACTTCTATCTCTAGCTTTGGTAGGGTATTCAATCATAAATACTTTCTAGGAATTTTAATATTATTTTATAGAGTTGTTATTACTATTCCCATGTGTATATAAAGAAATTGAACACTGAAGATGTAGCTAATTTTTCCTTTTTTCATTAAAAAAGTCTAACGTTTTTCTTTTTACACTGATTTGCTTTATGCTCCCAGTGGGAATAAAGTCTGTTCCATTTTATGAATACAAGTGACTGTGGAGTAGATGAGTCAAACTTAGCATGATTTCTTACTTCTCTTCTTTGAAAGTGATGTTCTTTTAGCAGTAAACTGAGGTAGACATCAGTCTTCCTCTTATCTGCTGCTTACATTGCTTTTTCTTCAACACTGTATTCTATGCTATGAAGGCATACCCTGGGAACACAGACCTCCTCCATACCAACCATTGTGATAACATCTAGAGGTCTGTCAGCCCAAATGGTCTCTCAATGACCCCAGAATGGTGCAATGGAAAAAATAGTAAGCTGGGGATAAGAGGACATGGTGACTAGTTTTCACCAGCAAGATTCTAAGTAAATGCAAGCCTGGACTCTGCATACTCGTAATTACATCATTAACTGAATGTTTTAATACATGACACACTCATCTACAATCTTTGATTTCTTATCATATTTAATTACTACAAGCCTATGAAACATATTATTATACACACCTCACAGATAATGAAATGAGAAGTTAAGAGAACCCAGAAGATAACCCAGAAGTTAAAAGAGTGAGAGCTGAGATTTGAATGGGATGCCAAAGTTTTACTTTTTTGGGGGGGAGGGGTGGGGTGTACCACCAGACTTGCAGGATCTTAGTTCCTCATCCAGGGATTAATCCCAGGGCCCTGCAGTGGAAACACAGACTTTTAACCAGTGGACCACCAGAAGAGTTCCCCAGAGTCTTTTGTCCACTATGCCTGTCTCCATATCCCCCTTCTGCGTAATAAAAGAGTTAAACAGACATATGGTCAAAGTTCTGTCTTTGTTTTACAGTCTGTGATTTACTCAGTCTTTTTCCACTGTGAATTAAACACCTACCTGTTCATTTAATCATGTTACTTTTTATTTATATACTTTAATTTGGCTTCCAGATAAGCTATCCACACTTGATCTAAGATATGAGATAACTCTTTCATTCACTTTTTCTCTGTCTGTTTCTCTCTATATATGCAAATATTACCACTGAGAATAAGAATCAACTGTACACACACACACACGTAGTTGATTCTTATTATTCACAATAGTTATGTGCATAGAGCCACTGGAAGACTTGAACTAGCAAATACTGAATCATTGGAACTAAGAGATACAGGGCTCGGTTCCTGTGAGCCTCTGGTTGCAATACTTTTGTCAATAGATCAACACATAATCTATCTTACGTGTGTTAATCTTTAGAGATGCCTCATTCAATACACAGTGTTGATTCATTAACATCGAATTCATAACCTACAGCTTATAACTCATACTTAAATGGACTATCTCATATTCACATTTTCTCTGTGAGGCACATCACCACCTTCTTGCTCTTAGGAACAGTAGACAGCACTCCAGTGCTGTGCCTGTGGGCCATTATAAATAGTTAATCACAAACAAAAAGTACAAAAATATACCACTAAACAGCCCACAAATAGGATACTTGTTTACAATATGACAACTGAAACAAGAAGGCAGAACATCACCTATTTAGCCTCTTCTGGGAATGTGCTGCTGCTGCTGCTGCTGCATCGCTGTAGTCGTGTCCGACTCTGTGCGACCCCAGAGACGGCAGCCCACCAGGCTTCCCCATCCCTGGGATTCTGGGAATGTGAGTGTCCAGCAACTCAAATTTTTCACTGTTCTTACATATATACTTGAAAATGATCATAAAATTGCCCAGAATATTGATTTTGGAGTTACAAACAAATTTCAGCAAATAGGCAAATTCACAAATACAGAATCCATAAATAATGATGGATTATGTGTGTGTGCATCTCATCTCTGATCTCTGTTTTTCTGCCCGTCTCCTTTCCCACTTCCTCATGTTCCTGTCTTTTATCTTCTCTACATAAAAATAAATAAGTAAAAAAAAAATTTTGAATTCTTTTCCACATTGTTTCTGCAGTGTTTATTTTCTTCTCCTTTTCAGAAACTTTAGGGCTACTTTACACATACACACACACAATCTTTGATTCCAGATCAATGCAGCACACATCTATGTTCACAACAATGTAGTGGCTGATTATAAAGTATAATTGTTCTATATAACATGATGTCTGGTTGACAAATGGTCTTTAAAATGTGCCTAATATCTCAACAGAGAATCAAGGACAGGTCCAGGAATTTTTATTTTTTCTTTTCTTTCCCTGACCTTTGTATCACCTCATACTATACGGGGCAAGAATGTCTATATTCCTGATTTTTTTTATAAGCTCCAAATTATTTGCATTTAATTTACCAATCAGTTCTTCATTGGAGACTGGTTGAATTTACAAAAGCAATTACACCCGTTTCCTGTGACTTTGACGGATATATATAGTTGTGTTAATTAAGCAGAAGAAGAGAATGTGGATTGCTGCTGATTTTCCAGTGGAAAAAAACAATTGTCATCATCTGTGCAACATTAATTGCTACATAGGGTAGGAGATTAATATTTTTTAACATTTTAAGTGGTTTTGCATAAATGTTAGCAATAAGCAAGCCATTTCATGTCTTATTGGTTTGCATTTTTAATAATATTGGAATGTTAGCCTTCCCATAAAGGGAAGATTGCAACAGAACTGAAATAGTGTTAAAACCTTGCCAGTTATGTGCCCACTGACCCTGTGTACCCCCATTGGGGAACACTCAAAGACAATGGTACTGTTGAAAACATAAAAAGAGGAGGAGATAATTTGTTTTTAATTTTTCTTACATTTGTGAATTTACTGCCACCAAAGACCAACAGCACTGGCCAAGGGCTCCGAAAAATAGACACCATGAACACTTCCTATATCTTTTTTTTTTTATTATTACGTTAGATTTGGCCATCTTTTAAAAGCTGATCATTATGTTATACCAAAATATAAATTGGTGTACTTATTTGTACAAAGAAAACTCAACCAGATTCTTCACTATTATTTAAAATGGAAAAAGAATCTGAAAATGTAGTGATCGGGAGGGATTTCCAGTGGTGGTAACAGTAGCTGCCAGAGTCTGCTGCAGGTTTGGGATTCCACTGATAGAATAGCTTGACTGGGACAGAGCAGGCACCCAGGGAAGATGAGGCTGGGACAAACAGACGAAGCCAGATCACGGAGGGCCTTGCATGCCATGGAGAGGACACTGGATCTTACTCCAAGTGCAACAGGAAGCCAGGAGAGAATGTAAGCAGGGAAGCACATAATCTTATATTCATTCACAAAATGAAATCTCACAGTGAGGAGAAAGAAAAGGAGGAAGTTGGTGACAGGAATGGGCAAATGAGTTGGTAAACCTTATTCACTCTTTTAAGCCCAGTTTAAACAGAAGCAGAGACATTTGGTCCTTTCCCTATGCTCTCAGAGTTTTTTTTTAATTTTTTATTTTATATTGGAGTATAACTGATAAACAATGTTGTGATAGATTCAGGTGCACAGCAGTGACTCAGCCATCCACACATGCATATCCATTCTCCCCCGAACTCCCCTCCCATCCAGGCTGTCACATTGAACAGAGTTCCTTGTGCTGTACAGTAGGTCCTTGTTGGTTATCCATTTTATTTTTTTAACTTTTTGTTTTGTATTGGGAGATAGCTGATTAATAATGTTGTTACAGTTTCAAGTGAACAGGGATTCAAACATACACATATGCCTATCAACTCTCCCTAAAACCCACCTCCCATCCATGTTGCCACATAACATTGAGCAGAGTTCCCTGTGCTATACAGTAGATCCTTGTTGGTTATCCATTTTAAATATAGCAGTGTGTACATGTCCATCCCAAACTCTCTGTCACTTCCTCCATCCTTTCCCCCGGTAACTGTAAGTTTGTTCTATAAGTCTGTTTCTACTTTGTAAATGAAGTTCATTTGTATCATTTCTTTTTCAATTCCACATATCAGATCAGTTCAGTTCAGTTTAGTTGCTCAGTCGTGTCCGACTCTTTGTGGCCCCATGAACCACAGCACGCCAGGCCTCCCTGTCCATCACCAACTCCCGGAGTCCACCCAAACCCATGTCCATTGTGTCGGTGATGCCATCCAACCATCTCATCCTCTGTCGTCTCCTTCTCCTCCTGCCCTCAATCTTTCCCAGCATCAGGGTCTTTTCAAATGAGTCAGCTCTCTGCATCAGGTGGCCAAAGTATTGGAGTTTCAGCTTCAACATCAGTCCCTCCAATGAACACCCAGGACTAATCTTTAGGAGGGACTGGTATAAGGGCTATCATGTGATAGCCATTTTCTTTCTCTGCCATTTTTTTTTTTAATTGCGCTTTGACCACACACAAACAGAAGTTTATCACTCCCATGCAGAACTGAGGAAAGACTAGACTCAAAGCCCTTGTTTTTAGCACAGACCTCAGAGCATAGCTGATGCTCAAGTGCACTTGCTGAACTGAGGTCAACCGAATGAAGGCAGTGACACACTTCAGTCTGAATGTATGAAAGACAGGTTCTTAATACTAAAACAACAGGTAAGTAACTGATGGTTGAAGTTAAAGAGAAATCTCCCCAGATGTAGATGAAACTTCATAATATCAATAGTATTGAAAGTCATCTAATTGTTGTCTTAAATGCAGGATCTCAGCATATTGAGGAAAAATATCAGATTCTCTATTTTTTTTATCCCTATTAAGTACTTGTTTGAAATAACCTCTTTATTGATGTATATTTAGACAATAAGAGTACCTTTCTTGAACTGCTGCTGCTGCTGCTGCTAAGTTGCTTTGGTCATGTCCAACTCTGTGCGACCCCATAGACGGCAGCCCACCAGGCTCCCCTGTCCCTGGGATTCTCCAGGCAAGAACACTGGAGTGGGTTGCCATTTCCTTCTCCAATGCATGAAAGTGAAAAGTGAAAGTGAAGTCGCTTAGTCGTGTCTGACTCTTCTCGACCCCATGGACTGCAGCCTACCTGCAGCCTACCAGGTTTTCTTGAACTACACGTCAATAAATGTTACGGCCCACTCATCGTTGACTTTAAAATTTTTAAAAAAGTTTAGTAATTTTTTTTTCCATCACAAAAGGAAATTTTGTTCATCAAATCTAGAGAAGTAACTTTTTGCAGAGCTTGGTTTGAGCATCATATTATTCTAGGGACCTTCACCAACAAACAGAAATGACTTTCCACTTTCTGGACCCAAATTTATTAACTCATTTTTTTATCTCTGAAATAAAAAATTCTGAAGTTCAAGTTAGAAATCATTCTAGAGTTATTTCAACAAAGATTCTTCTATTTTTATTTTTTTGAAAATTTAAAATAAAAATCACACTCCTCTGATGTCTCACTGATGTGCCTTTTGTTTTTTAAGGTCCAGGCAGTTGAAAGCCAATGTTTTGGTTTGTACAGGGTACAATCAAATGTTCAGGTGTGACTAAGTTCTGTGGCGTGACCTGATGTCTACTTCTAAGAGGTGAGGTGGACCAACACCCTCTTTGAAAATCTAATTAATTCGATAGTGATGACATCTAATTATAACTTTTCCCATTTTGGGGGGCACTAAGAAACATGCCTCTAATAGAAATACTAACAAGTATTTTGCAATGATAACTCCTCCAGACTGAAATACAAAATATATCTATTCTGTAAACTATTCCTTGTTTACACTCTTTGCTTTGGTGTAATTTGTAACAAATTACTCAGGTTCTTGAAGGACTGTAATACTGTAGAAGCCCCATGGTCATTTTAACCACCTCATCACCTCCTAGTGTAGAAAATTATCATGAAAAAAGGCCAAGAGCTCCCTCTCTAAATTAGCTTTCTATTTAGAGTTTCTCCCAACCAAGGGTTTTCAGTAAAAGGAAGGAAATACAGTATACAAGACATGACATCTGATCCCATGAAGGGCGGTTCAGCTATGAATATCTTCTTTTAAAGTGCTTGCTTATCAGTTACCTTATAAAAATGCAGCATTACTCTGTTAACTTGAAATCATAAATGACTCACAGAAACTTCAGTACATCATCTCTGTTGAAATATCTTGGGCATAATTTCTATCCTGAAGCTGCTCATGGACCATAGTTGGACTAGTTATTTTAATACCCAGTTTTTACCAAGGTTATAAGGGGATATAGAGCTTTTCTTAGTGTTAATTAGTGCTACACGTATGAAAATGAACAACAGACTTAACAAATAGGTCACTTGTTTTGCCTCTGAGGAAAGATGAGCTGATAGTAAGTTTCTGGGGAATTCTAATATTGATGCTATGAAGTTCCTCTATTTGTCAGTGCAAAATCTAAGAGGGATCAAAAAAAGAAACTTCCTCATTTTGTACTTAGGGAATACACAGCATTAGAAGCAGAATCAGATTGAGTAGGCTTCTTAAAAAATAATCTTTATTTAAGGAATATAAAGTATTCTCAAGTCCATGATACTGTTGTACACTAATTAACACAGTCCTTGTGACCAGTGACAACTCCAGAAATTTTGTGCAGAAGGACTTTTGAAGCTGCATTTAAATTGCAAGCACTGTGCCTTTTAGCTGGCTAATTTAGAGCTGGCTGGTAAGTGGAGGTGGGTGGGGATACCCATCAGGGTCTTCCAGGGAAACAGATTCAATAGGAACTATTTAGGTATGTAGATAGACACATACACACACACATATGTATGCATCCATGTATGTGTGTGCTTGTGTGTGTATGTAGACATTTCCTGTAAGGAGTTGGTTTACATTATAGAAACTAAGAAGCCCCAAGATCCACAGTTAGCAGTCCAGAGACCCAGGAGAACTGATGATAGAGTTTGAGCCCAAACCTGAAGGTCTGTGAAGCAGGAAAGTAATGGTTCCAATCCAAGAGTGAGTCTGAAGGCAGAAGACCAACGTCCCAATTTGAAGACAGTCGGGCAGTGAGTGAATTCTCCCTTTATCAGCCTTTTCGTTCTAATTAGACCTTCAATGGATAAGCCGAGCACCGAAGAATTGATGCTTTTGAACTGTGGTGTTGGAGAAGATTCTTGAGAGTTTCTTGGACTGAAAGGAGATCCAACCAGCCAATCCTAAAGGAAATCAGTCCTGAATATTCATTGGAAGGACTGATGCTAAAGCTGAAACTCCAATACTTTGGCCACCTGATGCTAAGAACTGACTCCCTGGAAAAGACCCCAATGTTGGGAAAGATTGAAGGCAGGAGGGATGACAGAGGATGAGATGGTTAGATGGCATCATGAACTTGATGTTCATGAGTTTCAGCAAGCTCCAGGAGTTGGTGATGGACAGGGAAGCCTGGCGTGCTGCAGTTCATGGGGTCGCAAAGAGTCCAGACATGACTGAGCGACTGAATTGAACTGACTGGATTGAATAATGCCTACTCACCTTGGGGAGGGCAATCAGCTTTACTTGGGTATGATTGAAATGTTGATCTCAGTCAAAAACAGTCACAGATGCACCCAGAATCATACTCAACCTGGGCACCCCATGGCCCAGTCAAGGTGACACATCAAACTAACCATTACTCAGTATCTGACATAATTAATGTCTTTTAGATAGTCTCATGACTGTGATAGCTGAAATCATTTAATATCTGAACTGTACCTTCTCATCTGTAAAATGGAGGTAATACAGTAAGCCCTGTTCTATACTATTACAAAGTTTATGAAGTGACTATTGAGCCAAATCAGTTAACCTGGAATTTCTGGGTCTGGGAACCTATAGTCAATCACATTATATATGAATTTGTGGTATCATGAAATTTTACTGTAAAAGTACTTGCTTCATTAAATTGTTTGGAAGACCAGATGGAATGATGCATATAAAGCAGGCGTCCTCAACCATCTGGGATCTAATGCCTAATTATCTGAAGTGGAGCTGATATCAGAATAATAATAGAAATAAAGTGAACAATAAATGTAACATGTTTGAATCATCCTGAAACCATCCTCTCCACCCTGGTTCGTGGAAAAATTATCTTCCATAGAACTGGTCCCTAGTGCCAAAAAGTTTGGGGACCACTGAAAAGTACTTAACAGAATTGCCCAGCACAGAAAAAACTTAATAATACAAATAGTTCTTTTTCTTTCTTTATTTCCTGCCTCCTCCTCTTCCTTTTCTTCCTCCTCCTTGATTTTCTCTTCTTCTAATTCTTATTATTCTACTGCTGCTGCTGTTGCTAAGTCACTTCGGTCGTGTCCAACTCTGTGCGACCCCATAGACGGCAGACCACCAGGCTTCCCCATCCCTCGGATTCTCCAGGCAAGAACACTGGAGTGGGTTGCCATTTCCTTCTCCAATGCATGAAAGTGAAAAGTGAAAGTGAAGTTGCTCAGTCGTGTCCGACCCTAGCGACCCCATGGACTGCAGCCTACCAGGCTCCTCCGTCCATGGGATTTTCCAGGCAAGAGTACTGGAGTGGGGTGCCATTGCCTTCTCCGATTCTTCTACTACACATATCTAATACTCTTGATCATTAATCATTCTAGAAACATCTTGTCACATTTTCCATAACACCACGTTCTGATCAATTTTATTTTACTTGTCTGACATTTCCTTCTCTGTCTCTTTAGAGTACTTCTATACTTGATGCTGTTCTTCAATAGATAATATTGCTCAGGATCTTGTTCTTGGCCCACTGTTTATCTTACTCCACACACTCTCCTCAGGCAGATTCTCAGTGGTCCAGGTTTCACACTGCACTGTGAATATGAGATGCAGGAATAAAAATGTTTTGGCTGAGTTAATGAAATTAAGGCAAAATGAATCCTAAAGAGACCAATAGTTCCTCTCAATTTATAAAGCATTACAAAATCAGCGAAAAGATCTTTCTAAGCTTTCATATTTTTCATCAATATTCTCAGAAACTTAAAAGATTTGCAAAAAACAAAGCAGAAGCCACAACTCAAAACTATGTATGTTTAATAAACATGTGTTTATGCAAGTAAATGAACAAATTATATACTGAATGGTTTCCAAATAATGTCCTATAATTATTATGAGATTGCTATTTTGTGCATGTTCAGAAGATAAGAAATTAATTTCTTCTTAATCTCCTAAGGACATCTCTGACAATTTAGTTCATCATTCAGACTTAAAGCTTAAAGGCTGTGAAATGTGGTACTCAATTCATTTTTATTCAATTCAATTCATTTAAGAAATATTTATGAAATGTCTTTTCTGTGTAAGAGCTGAGTTAGATCTCTTCTTTGACATCATGATGATTAAAATATAGTCTCTGGCCTCGAGGGGTGTACATTATTGGAGGGATGTTTAAACAAATGTGCACATATCTATCGTGTAAAGCACAATAACCTGAAAGCTACAGAAATGTTATAGAGAATCAGAGGGAATATACTGAATTAGTAGGATTAGAAAGGACTTAAAGGAGGAGCTAGAATGAGTCCCTAAAACCAAAATATAACAAAAGAATATTTACTTTACTACTTTGAGTTTCATTTTAGGTTATTATATATGAAGTCATCGACAAAATACACCTTAATTATGTACAGTAATAACACATTTTAACACTATTATTGTACTTAATAGTTATATCATTTGAGAAAAAAAACTCTCTAAGTTTCAGTTTTTACGATGATGACAATAACATCTGCCTTATACTTGTCATTGTAATGGGACTCTAAATGAATATGTTTAGTACTTAGGAGACATGAGGATTAAATGATAGCTATTTCAGTGATTGGTTGAACAACTGTACCTCAGTTGTTCTTTAATGGATTGTTATTCAATAGTTATTTAATGGATTGAAATCACTCTGCAACAAAGTATCTAGCAATCTGCCACATTTGGGTTTATGGTCTACCACTATTTGGATTGGAGACACCGAAATCTCTCTTAGGAAATTTAATGACAACAAAGGTGATTACTACCAAATCATCTCCAGTAATTTTAGAATCAGAAAAGATCTTATAAACCATCTTGTTCAGCATCCTTATTTTACAGCTAAAAAACTGAGTTTATTATAAAGTGGTTATTTCATTTACCATAAGTTTTATATGATTCAAAAACCTTCACATTGCCTCCAAGAAAGTCATCAACATGTATTAATTATAAGATGTAATTATCTTTGCTCAGCAATATCTACACTATCACAAAAGAAGTAGGTACCTCATCTTCAGAAGGAACTGACAAGCCCAAGATACACATCAGAAGCTATCATGATGGAAGAAGCCTGGAAAATGATCATTTACCCTGTGGAAGGCATTAGAGTTGTTCAGTGTCAAGAAAAAAATTCATGTAGACTTAATACTTATTCTTGAATGTGAACGTGGAGTCACTCGGTCGTGTCCGACTCTTTGCGACCCCATGGACTGTAGCCTACCAGGCTCCTCTGTCCGTGGGATTTTCCAGGCAATACTAGTGGAGTGGATTGCCATTTCCTTCTCCAAGGGATCCTCCCAACCCAGGGATCGAACCCCAGTCTCCGGCATTTTAGACAGATGCTTTACCATCTGAGCCACCAGGGAAGTCTAATACTTATTCTTATTAAAACTTTAATGAAAATTATGTGGCAAATCTACATTGTTTCAGAAGAAACAATGGACCTATGGGAGGACATTACAAAAGAGAGAATTTTAGTTTGAAATCAGGAGAAATCTTTTAAACATTAGAGCAGCCTCAAAATATCTGTCTTGTAAAATCATTGTACTAGACTGTCTCATAAAATACCTTCTAATTTCTCAATATCCTAAGTTTCTCCGGATTTTCAAAAATATTAAGTATGGGATTAACTATTCTTGATGCTGCTGCTGCTGCTAAGTCACTTCAGTCATGTCCAACTCTGTGCAACCCCATAGATGGTAGCCCACCAGGCTTCCCCGTCCCTGGGATTCTCCAGGCAAGAACACTGGAGTGGGTTGCCACTTCCTTCTTGATGCAAAAGGATTTAATTTCTTTATTTTTCTCATTTCTTGCATTACCGATATGATTTGATAACATAAATATGACTTATGAATTATCTTTAAAGAACCTGTTATCTTACAAATTTCTTTTAAGGCTCCATTTTACTTGAATTAGATTAGCTTCTCAACCACCACCAGCTATCCTTTTATTCTTTTTAAGTCTGAATATAGGTAACCTTTTATTTTCTGGGCTGTAATATCATACTATGGAAGGGGAAAATGTAAGCCTCAACACTTCCCCTTCCAAGTTAACATAAAATATAAAGAATTTTAGAAATTGCATGCCATTTGTATTTTAAAAAGAGAAATTATTTTACTTGGGTTACCAGTGAAATAAATGGATAGGAGGTATAAGGAAATAGATTAGAAATCACCCAAGATACAAAATACAGTATTATAAATAAAGATAAGTGAAGAAGACCAGGTGGAGATCTTAGGAAGAAATTTTATGGAAGAAAACTGAAAAGTCTGACAGTAATTCCCAATATTGGTCCATCTCAGAGAATCAGAAATTTTGAGTTCTGACTTTAATACCATAAATTATAGGGTGACCATGGATAACTGGATAAATATTTCTAAACATTTTATGTTTAAAGTGAGGGAAATACATAATCCAGTGCTATCTGGGGGCTCACAAATAATTTTGGCAGGTGTTTTATCAAAAATACATATATATCTTACCCTATAATACCTTTTTTTTTGCAGAGAAGGGATTTTATATTTTAAAAAGAAAGAAAAATCTAGGCTTTTCTACAAGTGCTTCATTTTACACTGTCAGGTTGATTTGGCTATTTGTCAGAGAATCTTTGAGACATTATATCTTATATCAGAACTGTCTTGGAGAATAATTGTTTGCTTTGGGGTCTCATGGCAGTAATTTTAAAATCTCTGGAGGCAAGGTTATTTACAGAATAAGGTGAGAAAATTTGGGACATTGCTAAAAACAAAGACTATATCTTTAAGTAACTTTTGGCAAGCACATCTAGTATTTGCTATAAAATGTATAGTCAATCAGTACTGAGAATTGTCATTATATATACTTACATTATTGAGAGTCAGTTGCAGTGAGAGAGAAGAAACAGAGGAATTATTTACAATAGTGCTCCAAAGACATTGCAGTTTGAACTTGGTATATACCTTAAAATCAGAATAAAATGGAATCTTTAATACAGCACCTAGCACAAAACCAAGCACTCTTCTAGTACTCAATAAATGTTTGTTGAATGAAGATCCCATATGCTCAATCATACCAAGAGTTGAGAAATAGACCAAATTTAGAACAATAATACACATATATTCTAATTATTTGGGAATGGTAAACAGAAGCTTTGAAGACTTCATATGGTGATCAGAAATGGATAATTTTGTCAGAAAAAAATGTATATTTTATCAATAATAAGCTGTAAAGCAAAAGAATTTTACTACCATTTAGAGAAACCAATATTACTAATAAATATTTACTGTGCAATGTTAATCTCCGTTTGAAACACTCAGGAAATCTTTTAAAGTACAAGGAAATCGAAGATATGTTCAAATTGTTGCACTGATAATTAGACAAACACCGATCATCACAAGCATGATTTACAATCAGGTTTCAAAACAAACAAAAAATCTGTTCAGTTTTGCCATATTTCAGCCCCATGTAAGCCCCATGTAAGAAGACGCTGCCTCTGAAACATGAACAGATGCTCTACTTAGTGAAAATCAAGAGAATGTACCATGTGTATCACAGACTCTTTAATAGATAGAACTGGCCTTATAAGGAGAGTATATATATGTGTGTGTGTGTGTGTGTGTGTGTGTGTGTGTATATATTTGACTAAATTTAAGATGATTAAATGAAAATGAGTTAGAAATCCCCTTTGAATTTAGAGTTTGGCTCCACCCCATTCCTACCCAATAAAAGTCCCTGGACTTTTATTGCACATGAGCTGAACAGAGCTCTCAAAGACAAAAGATATACAAAAGCACAATCTTTTAACATAAGCTTCTGCACTTACTAATGCAGGTTCAGCCACCTATTTTACAAGATACTTATTAATGAAGGTAGAAGAGCAGGATAAAGTGATGAGAGTTTAATTTATTTTGGAAGTAATGGTTTGTACAGTAATTATCGAGAAGCAGCCACTTGTCAAATGAAATCAGTAACAAGTGCAGTTGGGAGAGCTTTTCTGGTACACAGGCATTGTGAAATGTTTTACGTTGCAATGAGAATGGGCTCCCTGACAACAGTTTATTTTGCTTTAAAAAAAAAACCCTGTAAACCAATTGTATTTAAGAAACTATATATGCTAGCATGTTTATGAAGATTAATTTATTCTAATCTGTTTCTCTTTGTTTATTAAAAAACACACAGAAGTTTTCAGTGATAGGTAGTATCACTGATTTAATATTTAACTTTAGCTTTACATTTAATATTTGACTTTATCCAATATTCCATTAGGACTTCCCTGCTAGCTCAGATGGTAAAGAGCCTGCCTGCAACACAGGAGACCTAGGTTCGATCCCTGGGTCAGGAAGATTTCCTGGAGAAGAAAATGGCAACCCACTCCAGTATTCTTGCCTGGGAAATCCCATGGACAGAGGAGCCTGGTGGGCTACAGTTCATGGGGTTGCAAAGAGTCAGACACAACTTTTAGCATGAATTTAGCAATTAAATAACAACAGTGTTCCATTCACCTTTATTAATTCTCCCAGGACTTGATGTTGATCCAGAAACCCTATTTCAGGTCTGTGGGCAGGAAAGATGAAAGGTCACAGAGTTCATGGGGTATATTCAGAGGATGAGGAAACTTGAGGAACAGTCTAATAAAAATTTAAGCAGATTACCAAGAATATATAATCCCTCAGTGGCATGTAGTGGGAGGCATTCATTCCAGAGAAATCCTTGGGAGAAGTGAAGAGGAAGTATGTAATCCATAAAGAAAGATCTTGGGAATAGTAACTGGCTAATCAGGAGGCTGGAGTATTTTACATGGGCAATTATGATCCACAGTTTGACAAGGAAGAAACAAAAACATCAATGGGAAATATACCCTGAAGTAAATTTTTAGCTGCTAAGAAAAAGACTAAACAAAAAAAGGTACTTTATATTCCCTTCAGAAAATGAAAGAAAAGTAATAATTTGGGCTTAGAATTGTTTGGGCCCCCACTAATATCGGAGAAGGCAATGACACCCCACTCCAGTACTCTTGCCTGGAAAAGCCCATGGACGGAGGAGGCTGGTGGGCTGCAGTTCATGGGGTCGCTAAGAGTCGGACACGACTGGGCGACTTCACTTTCACTTCTCACTTTGATGCATTGGAGAAGGATATGGCAACCCACTCCAGTGCGCTTGCCTGGAGAATCCCAGGGACCTCGGAGGCTGGTGGGCTGCCGTCTATGGGGTCACACAGAGTCGGACACGACTGAAGCGACTTAGCAGCAGCCACTAATATACTGCCTTTGATAATTCTTCAGGATTCACCAGGCTCTGTATTTTTGCTTACATAAACTGTACTAAAATGACCAACGGGCACTTAAGGAACTAATCAGCGGCTCAGTCAAACCAATCAGTTATTCCATATTGAAAATGAATACAAATTACTCTCTTGTCACCTTGTCTATGTCACATTTGCATTCAAGTTAACATTCAGTTCAGTTAACATAGTTTAAGAAATTTGTAGTAATAAATCATAAATAGAAGATCTAAATACACCTATCTCTGGTTGTTGATGCATCTAAATTAATTGACTAAATATCAAGTTGTAAGATATAATGCTCATGGTGTTAGTGAACATGAGTCCATTTTTAATTTATACCTCAGTTCAGTCCAGTTCAGTTGCTCAGTCATGTCTGACACTTTGCAACCCCATGGACTGCAGCACACCAGGCTTCCTTATCCAACACCAACTCTCAGAGCTTGCTCAAACTCATGCCCATCGAGTCAGTGATGCCATCCAACCATCTCGTCCTCTATTGTCCCCTTCTCCTCCTGCCTTTAATCTTTCCCAGCATCAGGTTCTTTTCCAAAGAGTCATTTCTTCAAATCAGGTGGCCAAAGTCTTGGAGCTTCAGTTTCAGCATCAGTCCTTCCAATGCATATTCAGGATTGATTTCCTTTAGGATGCACAGGTTTGATCTACTTATAGTCCAAGGGACTCTCAAGAGTCTTCTCCAACACCACAGTTCAAAACATCAATTCTTTGGTGCTCAGCTTTGTTATGGTCCAACTCTCACATCCATACATGACTACTGAAAAAACCATAGCTTTGATGAGACAGACCTTTGTTGAAGTAATGTCTCTGCTTTTTAATATGCTGTGTAGGTTGGCCATAACTCTCCTTCCAAGAAGTAAGTGTCTTAATTCCATGGCTGCAGTCACCATCTGCAGTGATTTTGGAGCCCAAGAAAGTAAAGTCTCTCACTGTTTCCACTGTTTCCCCATCTATTTGCTATGAAGTGATGGGACCAGATGCCATGATCTTACTTTTCTGAATGTTGAGTTTTAAACCAACTTTTTCACTCTCCTCTTTCACTTTCATCAAGAGGCTCTTTAGTTCTTCGCTTTCTGCCACAAGGGTGGTGTCACCTGCATATCTGAGGTTACTGATATTTCTCCCGGCAATCTTGATTCCAGCTTGTGCTTCCTCCAACCCAGTGTTTCTCATGATGTACTCTGCATATAAGTTAAATAATCAGGGTGACAATATACAGCGTTGACGTACTCCTTTGCCTATTTGGAACCAGTCTGTTGTTCCATGTTCAGTTCTAACTGTTGCTTCCTGACCTGCATATAGGTTTCTCAACAGGCAGGTCAGGTGGTCTGGTATTCCCATCTCTTTCAGAATTTTCCAAAGTTTATTGTGATCCACACAGTCAATGGCTTTGGCATAGCCAATAAAGTAGAAGTAGATGTTTTTCTGGAACTCTCTTGCTTTTTTGATGATCCAACGGATGTTGGCAATTTGATCTCTTTTTTCCTCTGCCTTTTCCTAATCCAGCTTGAATATCTGGAAATTCTCAGTTCACATACTGTTGAAGCCTTGCTTGGAGAATTTTGAGCATTACTTTACTAGTGTGTGAGATGAGTGCAATTGTTTGGTAGTTTGAGCATTCTTTGGCTTTGCCTTTTTTTGGGGTTGGAATGAAAACTGACCTCTTCCAGTCCTGTGGCCACTGCTGAGTTTTCCAAATTTGCTGGCATATTGAGTGCAGCACTTTCACAGCATCATCTTTTAGGATTTGAAATAGCAACTGGAATTCCATCACCTCCACTAGCTTTGTTCATAGTGATGCTTCCTAAGGCCCACTTGACTTCACATTCCAGAATATCTGCTTCTAGGTGAATGATCCCACCATTGTGGTTATCTGGGTCATGAAGATCTTTTTTGTACAGTTCTTCTGTGTATTCTTGCCACCTCTTCTTAATGTCTTCTGCTTCTGTTAGGTCCATATCATTTCTGTTGTTTATTGTGCTCATCTCTGAGAAAATATACAAAAATTAGCTCTAAATGGATCATATACTAAATGTAAAATCTAAAATAACAAAATATTTAAGAGATAACATAGGAAAAATCTCATGGCCTTAGGTGCAAAAATTTGTTAGATGTGGCACCAAAAGCACAATCTATAACAGAAAATGTTGATAATCTGATTATATTAAAAATTAAAATTTTATTTTATTAAAATGTTTATTTATATTTTATTTTATTTAAATTGTTTTAAAATGTCTTCATAATGATTTTAAGTACTTTAAAATATTCTTTTGAAGTTAAAAAACAGGAAGGGAGGAAAAATTTCAAATCACACACCTAATAAAAACTTGTATCTAGAATATGTAAAGAATTCCCAAAATTCAATGATACGAAAACAAACTAATTTTCAAAATAAAGGCAAAAAATCTGAAATATTATTTCACCAAGGAAGATATATTGGTGGCAAGATAAACTCATGTAAATTCGCTCAGCATCACAAATCATTAAGAAATTGCAAATTAAAAATACAATAACATGCCACAGTACACCTGTTAGAATGGCTAATATTTTAAATCCTGATCATATCAAGGGATGTCCAGAATACAGAGCAATAGGAACTCACACTTCTGGTACAGCCACTTTGAAAAACAGGTAGACAGATTCTTAAAAAATGAGAAACATATCAAAATAACCCCATAAGATTTGAACCGTCCACTCCGTGTTATTGACCCTCGTGACAGTAAAGCATATGTCCATACAAAGACATACACCTGAACATTCATAGCAGTTATCATTTCAATGGCCCAAATTGTGGAGGAAAAAAAGCAAATTGTCCTTCAGCAGGTTGATGAATAAAATAATTGTAATATACCCAAATAATAGAACACTATTCAGCAATAAACAAGAAAGAACTACTGATACATGCAACATGTTTGACTTCCAAAATAATTATGCTGAGTTAAAGAAGCCAGACCACTAAGAGTCCATACTGTATAATTCTGCTTATGTAAAATTCTAGAAAAGATGAGCTACAGCTGATCTTGAACAGCTCAGAGTTTAGGGGTGCCAACCCTCCTATACAATTGAGTATCACATTAACAATCTGACATCTGTATCCAAGGTTCTGCATCCTCAGGCTTAACCAACTGTGGATCATGAAGTACTCTCAGTACTCATTTACTACAAAAAATCCTCCTATAAGTGGACCCCCACAGTTCAAACATGTGTTGTTCAAGGGTCAACTATAATCAGTAATAAGAGTGGGAAAGGAAGGGAATACAAAACATCAGAAGGAAACCTCCATGAGAAATATACCATGTTCATGGATTGGAAGAATCAATATAGTGAAAATGAGTATACTACCCAAAGCAATTTATAGATTCAATGCAATCCCTATCAAGCTACCAACGGTATTCTTCACAGAGCTAGAACAAATAATTTCACAATTTGTATGGAAATACAAAAAACCTCGAATAGCCAAAGCTATCTTGAGAAAGAAGAATGGAACTGGAGTAATCAACCTACCTGACTTCAGACTCTATTACAAAGCCATAGTTATCAAGACAGTATGGTACTGGCACAAAGACAGAAATATTGATCGATGGAACAAAATAGAAAGCCCAGAGATAAATCCATGCACATATGGACACCTTATCTTTGACAAAGGAGGCAAGAATATACAATGGATTAAAGACAATCTCTTTAACAAGTGGTGCTGGGAAAACTGGTCAACCACTTGTAAAAGAATGAAACTAGAACACTTTCTAACACCTTACACAAAAATAAACTCAAAATGGATTAAAGATCTCAACGTAAGACCAGAAACTATAAAACTCCTAGAGGAGAACATAGGCAAAACACTCTCCGACATACATAACAGCAGGATCCTCTATGACCCACCTCCCAGAATATTGGAAATAAAAGCAAAAATAAACAAATGGGACCTAATTAAACTTAAAAGCTTCTGCACAACAAAGGAAACTATTAGCAAGGTGAAAAGGCAGCCTTCAGAATGGGAGAAAATAATAGCAAATGAAGTAACTGACAAACAACTAATCTCAAAAATATACAAGCAACTCCTACAGCTCAACTCCAGAAAAATAAATGACCCAATCAAAAAATGGGCCAAAGAACTAAATAGACATTTCTCCAAAGAAGACATACAGATGGCTAACAAACACATGAAAAGATGCTCAACATCACTCATTATCAGAGAAATGCAAATCAAAACCACTATGAGGTACCATTTCACGCCATTCAGAATGACTGCAATCCAAAAGTCTACAAGCAACAAATGCTGGAGAGGGTGTGGAGAAAAGGGAACTCTCTTACACTGTTGGTGGGAATGCAAACTAGTGCAGCCACTATGGAGAACAGTGTGGAGATTCCTTAAAAAACTGGAAATAGAACTGCCTTATGATCCAGCAATCCCACTGTTGGGCATACACACTGAGGAAACCAGAAGGGAAAGAGACACGTGTACCCCAATGTTCATCGCAGCACTGTTTATAATAGCCAGGACATGGAAGCAACCTAGATGCCCATCAGCAGATGAATGGATAAGAAAGCTATGGTACATATACACAATACAGTATTACTCAGCCATTAAAAAGAATACATTTGAATCAGTTCTAATGAGATGGATAAAACTGGAACCTATTATACAGAGTGAAGTAAGCCAGAAAGAAAAACACCAATACAGTATCCTAACACATATATATGGAATTTAGAAAGATGGTAACAATAACCCTGTGTACGAGACAGCAAAAGAGACACCAATGTATAGATCAGTCTTATGGACTCTGTGGGAGAGGGAGAGGGTGGGGAGATTTGGGAGAATAGCACTGAAACGTGTATAATATCATGTATGAAACGAGTCGCCAGTCCAGGTTCAATGCACGGTACTGGATGCTTGGGGCTGGTGCACTGGGACGACCCAGAGGGAGGGTAAGGGAGGGAGGAGGGAGGAGGGTTCAGGATGGGGAACGCGGGTATACCTGTGGTGGATTCATTTCAATATTTGGCAAAACTAATACAGTATTGTAAAGTTTAAAAATAAAATTAAATTAAAAAAAAAAAAAAGAAGAAGAAGGAAACCTCCAAGGGTGGTAGATATGGTTCCTATCTTGATTGTAGAGATGGTTTCATGGGTGTATTTACATATTTCAAAATTTATCAGATTTTACATTTTAAATTGTGGTTTATTTTATGCCAATTGTATATCAATAAAACTTTTTTTTAAGAATTAGCTGTTGGAAAATCACTGCTATAGTTGCTCTAATTTAGAAAATCTTTTATTTGGTTATCAGTTGCTAGTTACAATCCACCAACCATCGAGTTTGTCCTTCACAGTTGTCAGAATTTAAATTGTGATTCTACTTGGCCTCTGTCCTTGTCATGCCTGTTCTTTGTTGAGCTTTGCCCAGAAAATTGTCCATGCCAGGAAAATTGTCACAGTCTGGTCCTCTAGCTATAACTCCCACTCCAGGCAATTTAGCTGTTATATCTTTCCCTTATTTCCTTCTTATTGAATGAAGACAGGTTATATTACCCTCTCTCACTCAGCCTACCAGTCTCTCAGGTTATATATCAATTTCAATCCATGTTACATAAACCATACATATACCCAGGTTCATTAGAGAAAACACATAGAAAATGAAAGTTTAATAACACTCAATAAACAGTAGGGTCCCAGAAAGGTCTGCCACTGGTGCATCTCAACTTGGTTTTAAGATATTGAATATTGCTTGTTTCACAGTGTAGTTAAAACTAATCGCTTCAGACCACGTTTATCTACCTTCTAGCAACCCTGATTCTGAAGCATTCCGAGTAGAAGAGTGATTTGTCTCCTGGAAAGAATTCACAGAAATTTCTGAGATTTCTATTCATCCTACCAAGAGTCAAAGAAGAAACAGCAACTGTGTTAAAATTCATCTGAAGCATTGGTATTTAAATACTGGTATTTCTTCTAACCCTAAAATATATATATTTCACCATTCCCTTAGGAAATATATCTTAAATAGGTCAATCGCCTAATGAGTTGCCTGGCTTTAAATTCCTTATTCCTTATCTTTTTTGTTTCCTTTCCTTAACTAGATATTAAAATGTTAAATTAGTTAATTTAAACATGCACCATTAAATTAGCTGCTAAAGTTTAATTAGGTAATGTATGAATTTTACACAGCATCTTTTTAATTTCTTTATATCATGTTTTTGCAAAATTGTAAGAATGGGACAAGTTAATTACAAATCTAAAAATTCATAGGATCTCAAAGTTAATGTATTAAAGATTATCTAGTTCAACTGAATATGTGCTTATGACTTAATTCATGTGAGATTCAGTTTCTCCCTATCAATAATAATAATTCCTACTTGCTAAAACTTGACATGTATCTGGTAATATTCTAATGCCCTTCTAATATTATATTTAATCCTATAAGAACACAGTGAGGTGACTCTTACTATGACCATTTTGCAAGTTAACAAAGTGACATCTAGGTAGTTAGGGACATTTCTCTCAGGTGTGCAGCTGATAAAGGGCAGACATGAGATTCAAGCTCAGCTCCATGTGATGACCCAATCTATGTTCTTACCCACTATCAACCATTTTGCATGCCTATTATCCTCCCAGAATATTGGAAATAAAAGCAAAAATAAACAAATGCGATCTAATTAAAATTAAAAGCTTCTGCACAACAAAAGAAACTATAATCAAGGTGAAAAGACAGCCTTCAGAATGGGAGAAAATAATAGCAAATGAAGTAACTGACAAACAACTAATCTCAAAAATATACAAGCAACTCCTACAGCTCAACTCCAGAAAAATAAACGACCCAATCAAAAAATGGGCCAAAGAACTAAACAGACATTTCTCCAAAGAAGACATACAGATGGCTAACAAACACATGAAAAGATGCTCAACATCACTCATTATCAGAGAAATGCAAATCAAAACCACTATGAGGTACCATTTCACGCCAGTCAGAATGGCTGCGATCCAAAAGTCTACAAGCAATAAATGCTGGAGAGGATGTGGAGAAAAGAGAACCCTCTTACACTGTTGGTGGGAATGCAAACTAGTGCAGCCACTATGGAGAACAGTGTGGAGATTCCTTAAAAAACTGGAAATAGAACTGCTTTATGATCCAGTAATCCCACTGCTTGGCATTCATATCGAGGAAACCAGAATTGAAAGAGACACGTGTACCCCAGTGTTCATCGCAGCACTGTTTATAATAGCCAGGACATGGAAGCTCCTAGATGTCCATCAGCAGATGAATGGATAAGAAAGCTGTGGTACATATACACAATGGAGTATTACTCAGCCATTAAAAAGAATACATTTGAATCAGTTCTAATGAAGTGGATGAAACTGGAGCCAATTATACAGAGTAAAGTAAGCCAGAAAGAAAAACACCAATACAGTATACTAACGCATATATATGGAATTTAGAAAGATGGTAATGATAACCCTGTATGCGAGACAGCAAAAGAGACACAGATGTTTAGAACAGTCTTTTGGACTCTGTTGGGGGTGGGCAATGATTTGGGAGAACGGCATTGAAACATGTATAATATCGTATAATAAACAAATCACCAGTCCAGGTTCGATGCAGGATACAGGATGCTTGGGGCTGGTACACTGGGATGACCCAGAGGGATGGTATGGGGAGGAAGGTGGGAGGGGGGTTCAGGATTGGGAACACGTGTACACCCGTGGCGGATTCATGTTGATGTATGGCAAAACCAATACAATATTGTAAAGTAATTAGCCTCTAATTAAATAAATAAATTTAAATTAAAAAAATAAATAAATAATAAAGTAAGTATTAAAACTGAATGCAATTAAAGGTAAAAGTGGATAGTACTGTGCCTAAGAAACAGACTGTCAGAAAATTATAGTTTTCTACTGCTATTTGAACATCCCTCAACAGGTTGTCAATTTATTCTCCATTGGATCCTTTTGGTGACAGAAGGTTGACTATTTTACATTCTGTTCCATTTCTGGATAATTCTAACTCATAGAAGATGCTTTCTTATAGTGAGTTGAAAACTGCTCCCCTATAGCTATCACCTCTTTGACCTATTTCTGCCCTCCAGTTGGAATATTGATTGCAATTTCATTAAGTTTAGAGTTTAATTTAGGGAGAATTGGCATCCTTACAATACTGAGTCTCCTCCTATTCCAGAATAATTTGAAGCTCTGATTAATTCAAGTTTTCTTCAAAGATGTCCTGTGCAGGTGATTTTGAATAGTCTATACATTTTGGTGGTACTATAGCATAATGGAAAAAGAGTGGCTTTCATTTCAAAATAGATCAGGTTTAAACTCTGCATCCAATGTTTATTGAAGGAATATTCGACTTTTCTAAGCCTGTTTCTTAATTGATAAAATGGAAATAAAAATCATCTACCTCATATAGTTGTATGCAAAATGCTTTGCACAGTGTCTGGAACATAATTGATATTCATTAATGTTAGCTACTATAATTAATATTGATCACCCAGCCAATTTTCTCACATTTTAAGAAAAGATTTTACATACTCTTTTGGAAATCTATACTAACATGTCATAGACTTCATTATGAAAACATTCTTCTCAAAATATTGATAATAGACTAAGTATTTTGCATTATCATAGTTTTCTTTCAGAAGATAAAATATACTTAGAATAAGGATTTTGAAAGTGCAGGATTTTGAAACAGACATACCTGGGCTTCAATACTCACATTTATTAGCTATATAACCTTGGGGGAGTATTATTAGTGGTTAGGCTGAGTTTCCCTGCCTATTAAAATCAGAGGGAAAATACAGTACCTGCCCACAGAGCTCCTTTAAGGGTTAACTGAGACTCACATGCTAATTTTTGCTGCTGTGAGTTAAATGAGATAATGTACATTAAAAGTACATAGTAATGGATATGTAACCACAACTACTGAAATTGTTATACCAAGTCAAATTTGAATTGGATATATAAAACAGATTTATGGAACCTACATGACAATGGCTTGCTCCCTTGATGTAGTCTGCTCATTAGGAAAGTCTGCTAACCACCATCCACCATGACTGAGTTTCTAACAGTACTGTCACCTGCTTTTTAAAATCCATTTCAAGATAAATGTATGGATGTGAGAGTTGGACAATAAAGAAAGCTGAGCACCGAAGAACTGATGCTTTTAAACTGTAGTATTGGAGAAGACTCTTGAGAGTCCCTTGGATTGCAAGGAGATCAAGCCAGTCAATCCTAAAGGAAATCAGTCCTGAATATTTATTAGATGGACTGATGCTGAAGCTGAAATTTCAATAATTTGACCACCTGATGTGAAGAACTGACTCTTTGGAAAAGAACCTGATACTGGGGAAGATTGAAGGCAGGAGGAGAAGCGGATGACAGAGGCTGAGATGGTTGGATGGCATCACCGACTTGATGGACATGAGTTTGAGCAAGTTCCGGGAGTTGGTGATGGACAGGGAAGCCTGGCATGCTGCAGTCCATGAGGTCACAAAGAATTGGACACAACTGAGCAACTGAACTGAATTGAACAAGATAAATGTGTTCTTTTTTCCTACAAGTCAGAACTGGAAGCAGGCAGAGAAACACATCAAGAATCTCATCTTCCATCAGAAATAGAAATTAAAAATCAACCCTATTCACCATTGCAGCAAAAAGAATAAGGTACCTAGGAATATAACTACCAAGGAAATCAAAGGGCTGTATACAGAAAACTATAAGACATTGATGAAAGAAATCAAAAAGATGACATAAATAGATGGAGAGATATACTATGTCCTGGATTGGAACAATCAATATTGTGAAAATGACTATACTATCCAATAGAGTCTACAAGTTCAATATTGTTCCTATCAAACTATCAATGGTATTTTTCACAGAACTAGAACAAAAAATTTCACAATTTGTATGGCCATACAAAAATCCTCTAATAGCCAAAACAATCTTAAGAAAGAAGAATGGAGCTACAGGAATCAATCTTCATGACTTCAGTCTATACTACAAAGCTAATTATCAAGACAGTATGGTATTGGCACAAAAACAGAAATATAGACCAATGGAACATGATAGAAAGCCCAGAGATAAACCCATGTATCTATGAGCACCTTATCTTTGACAAAGAAGGCAAGAATATACAATGGAGAAAAGATAGTCTCTTTGATAAATGGTGCTGGAAAAACTGGACAGCTACATGTAAAGAATGAAATCAGAACACTTCCCAACACCATCAGTTCAGTTCAGTCACTCAGTTGTGTCCAACTCTTTGCGACCCCATGAATTGCAGCACGCCAGGCCTCCCTATCCATCACCAACTCCCGGAGTTCACTCAAACTCACATCCATTGAGTCGGTGATGCCATCCAGCCATCTCATCCTCTGTCTTCCCCTTTTCCTCCTGCCCCAAATCCCTCCCAGCATCAGAGTCTTTTCCAATAAGTCAACTCTTCTCATGAGGTGGCCAAAGTATTGGAGTTTCAGCTTTAGCATTATTCCTTCCAAAGAACACCCAGGGCTGATCTCTGTTAGAATGGACTGGTTGGATCTCCGTGCAATCCAAGGGATTCTCAAGAGTCTTCTCCAACACCACACTTCAAAAGCATCAATTCTTCAGCACTCAGCTTTCTTCACAGTCCAACTCTCACATCACACAGGACCACAGGAAAAACCATAGCCTTGACTAGATGGACCTTTGTTGGCAAAGTAATGTCTCTGCTTTTCAATATGCTATCTAGGTTGGTCATACCTTTCCTTCCAAGGAGTAAGCTTCTTTTAATTTCATGGCTGCAGTCACCATCTGCAGTGATTTTGGAGCCCCAAAAAATAAAGTCTCACACTGTTTCTATTGTTTCCCCATCTATTTGCCATGATGGGACCAAATGCCATGATCTTTATTTTCTGAATATTGAGCTTTAAGCCAACCTTTTCACTCTCCTTTCTCACTTTCATCAAGAGGCTCTTTAGTTCTTCTTCACTCTCTGCCATAAGGGTGGTGTCATCTGCATATCTGAGGTTATTGAGATTTCTCCCGGCAATCTTGATTCCAGCTTGTGCTTCCTCCAGCCCAGCATTTCTCATGATGTACTCTGCATATAATTTAAATAAGCAGGGTGACAGTATACAGCCTTGACATACTCCTTTTCCTATTTGGAATCAGTCTGTTGTTCCATGTCCAGTTCTAACTGTTGCTTCCTGACCTGCCTATAGGTTTCTCAAGAGGCAGGTCAGGTGGTCTGGTATTCCCATCTCTTTCAGAATTTTCCACAGTTTGTTGTGATGCACACAGTCAAAGGCTTTGGCATAGTCAATAAACCAGAAATAGATGTTTTTCTGGAACTCTCTTGCTTTCTCAATGATCCAGTGGATGTTGGCAATTTGATCTCTGGTTCCTCTGCCTTTTCTAAATCCAGCTTGAACATCTCGAAGTTCACAGTTCATGTATTGTTGAAGCCTGGCTTGGAGAATTTTGAGCATTACTTTACTAGCGTGTGAGATGAGTGCAATTGTGCGGTCATTTGAGCATTCTTTGGTATTGCCTTTCTTTGAGATTGGAATGAAAACTGACCTCTTCCAGTCCTGTGGCCACTGCTGAGTTTTCCAAATTTGCTGACATATTGAGTGCAGCACTTTCACAGCATCATCGTTCAGGATTTGAAATAGCAACTGGAATTCCATCACCTCCACTAGCTTTGTTCATAGTGATGCTGTCTAAGGCCCACTTGACTTCACATTCCAGGATGTCTGGCTCTAGGTCAGTGATCATACCATTGTGATTATGTTAGTCATGAACTTTTTTGTACAGTTCTTCTGTGTATTCTTGCCACCTCTTCTTAATATCTTCTGCATCTGTTAGGTCTATACCATTTCTGTCCTTTATCGAGCCCATCTTTGCATGAAATGTTTCCTTGGTATCTCTAATTTTCTTAAAGAGATCTCTAGTCTTTCCCATTCTGTTGTTTTCCTCTATTTCTTTGCATTGATCGCTGAGGAAGGCTTTCTTATCTCTTCTTGCTATTCTTTGGAGCTCTGCATTCAGATGCTTATATCTTTCCTTTTCTCCTTTGCTTTTCACTTCTCTTCTTTTCACCATATAAAAAGATAAATTCAAAATGGATTAAAGACCTAAATGTAAGACCAGAAACTATGAAACTCTTAGAGGAACACATAGGCAGAACACACTTTGGCTTAAATCACAGTAAGATCCTCTGTGACTCAACTCATAGAGTAATGGAAATAAAAACAAAAAATTAAAAGTGGGATCTAATCAAACTCAAAAGATTTTGCACAGCAAAGGAAATCACAAACAAGATGAAAAGACAGCTCTCAAAATGGGAGAAAATAATTTCAAGTGAAGCAACTGACAAAGGATTAATCTCCAAAATATACAAGCAGCTCCAGCATCAGTCCTTCCAGTGAACACCCAGGACTGATCTCCTTTAGGATGGACTGGTTGGATCTCCTTGCAGTCCAAGGGACTCTCAAGAGTCTTTTCCAACACCACAGTTCAAAAGCATCAATTCTTCAGTGCCCAGCTTTCTTCACAGTCCAACTCTTACATCCATACATGACCACTGGAAAAACCATAGCCTTGACTAGACGAACCTTCGTTGGCAAAGTAATGTATCTGCTTTTGAATATGCTATCTAGGTTGGTCATAACTTTCCTTCCAAGGAGTAAGCATCTTGTAATTTCATGGCTGCAATCACCATCTGCAGTGATTTTGGAGCCCCCCAAAATAAAGTCTGACACTTTTTCCACTGTTTCCCCATCTATTTCCCATGAAGTGATGGGACCAGATGCCATGATCTTCGTTTTCTGAATGTTGAGCTTTAAGCCAACTTTTTCACTCTCCACTTTCACTTTCATCAAGAGGCTTTTAGTTCCTCTTCACTTTCTGCCATAAGGGTGGTGTCATCTGCATATCTGAGGTTATTGATATTTCTCCCAGCAATCTTGATTCCAGCTTGTGCTTCTTCCAGCCCAGCGTTTCTCATGATGTACACTGCATATAAGTTAAATAAATTGGATGACAATATACAGCCTTGACGTACTCCTTTTCCTACTTGGAACCAGTCTGTTGTTCCATGTCCAGTTCTAATTGTTGCTTCCTGGCCTGCATACAGATTTCTCAAGAGGCAGGTCAGGTGGTCTGTTATTCCCATGTCTTTCAGAATTTTCCACAGTTTATTGTGATCCACACAGTCAAAGGCTTTGGCATAGAGAAATGCAAATCAAAACTACAATGAGGTATGACCTCACACTGGCTATCATCAAAAAATCTACAAAAAATAAATGCTGGAGAGGATATGGAGCAAAGAGAACCCTCTTGCACTGTTGGTGGAAATGTAAATTGAGACAGCCACTATGTAGTGTATGGAGATTTGGTTAAAAACATAGCAGTAAAGCTGTTGAACAATCCTAAGACTGGGCATAACTCTGAGAAAATGACCATTCTAAAAAACACATGCATGCCAGTGTTCATTGCAGCCTGTTTACAATAGCCAGGACGTGCAAGCCACCTAGACATCCATTGACAGATAAATGGATAAAGATGTGATACAGATATACAATTAATATTACTCAGCCATTTAAAGGGATAAACTTGAGCCAGTTCTAGTAAAGTGGATGAACCTAGAGCCTGTTATACAGAGTGATAGGTAGAAAAAGAAAAACGAATATCCTATATTAACACATATATATGGTGAACTTCCCTGGTGGCTCAGATGGTAAAGTATCTGTCTACAATGCGGGAGACCTGGGTTCGATCCCTGGGTTGGGAAGATTCCCTGGAGAAGGAAATGGCAACCCACTCCAGTACTCTTGCCTAGAAAATTCCATGGACAGAGGAGCCTGGTGCAGGCTACTGCCCATGGGGTCACAAAAAGTCGGACATGACTGAGCGACTTCACTTTCACTTTCAACACATATATATGGAGTCTAGAAAAATGGTACTGATGAATCTATTTGTAGGGCAGCAATAGAGAGGCAGATGTAGAGAACAGACTGGTGAACACAGCAGGGGAAGAAGAGGGTGGGATGAACTGAGAGAGTAACACTGAAATATATACATTACTATATGTAAAATAGATAGCCAGTGGGAATTTGCTGTATGATGCAGGGAGCTCAGCCTGGTGCTCTGTGACAATCTAGAGGGTTGGGCTTGGGTAGGAGTTGGGAGGGAGGTTCAAGAGGGAAGGGACATGTGTATACCTATAGCTGATTCATGTTGATGTATGGCAGAAACCAATATAACATTGTAAAGCAATTATCCTCCATCTAAAAATGAATTAAAAAAAATTTTTTTAAAGGAATCTCACCTTTCCATCAACATAAGGGTGTTATTTCCTGGGATGAGTCTAAGGAAAAAATTATAAAGCAGATGATGGCTCAATCCCATCTTTTGCGTCTCTTCATGCTTATTTTATTGTCTCTCTTTTGCGGTGTGTGCTAAGTGACTTCAGTTGTGTCCAACTCTTTGTGACCCTATGGACCACAGTTCACCAGCCTCCTCTGTCCATAGGATTCTCCAGGCAAGAATATTGGAGTGGGTGGCCATGCCCTCTTCCAGGGAATCTTTCCAACCCAGGACTCAAATCTGCATCTCTTAAGTCTCCTGCATTGACAGGTGGGTTCTTTACCACTAGTGTCATGTGGGAAGCCCTATCTCTCCTTTATCCCATATTATATCCCTTATGACCCTATATTCACACTTCATCTGTCTGAGTACTGTATCAATGCCACTCTTTTTTTCAAAAAACTCTAAGCGATTATTATTATTTTGGTTTTTTTTGCAGAGAAGAAAGCATTTAAATGAGAAATTAATATCAAAGATATTTTAAAACCTACATGTATTTGGAAATTAAATGTCCACTTTTAAAGGGTGTATCTAAGAAGCTATAACAAGGAAAATTAGAATATGATTGTAGCTGGATAAAAATGAGAGAATTTACCAGAATTTGTTTCATGCAGCTGAAGCTGCTCAATGCAACTAAATACAAAGTGGAATTTTGAGCTACAATTCCACTTTGAAATCAATGGTTTGATAAATTAGCAATCATTGGAATGTCTATAATATTTAGGACTTCTTTCATTTAGAAAAATAAGGAGACACAAGAGTATTGCTTAGTGAAAGCATTGATTCAATAATACAAATGTTTTAGAAGTTACACTAAGAAAGATAATTTTGGATGGCAGCATTTTAATCTTATTCTTCAGGGTAGCTCTGGACTTAGTGGCTTGGACGATAAAGAATTTGCCTGCAAAGCAGGAGAGCCAGGTTTGATTCCTGGGTTGGGAAGATTCCCTGGAGAAGGGAATGGCTACTCACTCCAGTATCGCCTGAGAGTCGCATGGAGAGAGGAGCCTGGCAGGCTACAGTCCATGGCATCACAGAGTCAGACATGACTGAGCGACTAACACTCTTCACATCTTCTGGCAATTTACCGGAGATTATTCCTGCAGAATGTAAAAGTGAAAGTCTTTCATACGACATAAGTAAAATAATTTACTTTTTTAGCAAATGTGGGCCTACACGATGCTCCTTTTCCTTTATGTTCAGTGACTACTTTACTTGAAACTGGGGAAATTTCAACTCATTAGTTATTAAGTACAACCCTTTGTAAGGTAGGGACAAATGGCTATTATTTTATTTTTTTATGTATGAGAGAAACCTTTAAAAATATCACTGTAGCTACATTAATTTGTTAAATATAGTTATTCCAAGCTATTTTCCAGAGCTCCAATCTCTTGTTTCCAGTTGCAGGTTGTCTGTTCCTTATTGTAGTTCCACTGAATATTAGAATGGGCTTGCAGTCATTTCTCTTTGTGATAAAGGGAATATTTCAGAATTCAGAACACAATGAAATATGCACAGCCAAATAACCAGAATATAATTAGTATCTTTTGTGTTTTTATTCTAATAATTATTAAATACCTACACGGTTACTTTAAAAAATAGCTCCGTTCAGATTTGATATTTACTGAAACAACTTACTGGAAGCTGTGGGAAATTCAATTATTTTCTTTTTTAATTATTTTTTAATTGAAGGATAAATGCTTTACAGAATTGTGTTGGTTTCAGGGAGGGGACATATGTATACCTATGGTTGATTCATGTTGATGTTTGGCTGAAATCAATTTTTCTGACTGAGAAAGAATACACAGAAAAGATTTTCTTGTTTTTTCTTGTTTGTTAGTTTTAAATATTTATTCACAAGGACACAAACAAGTAGAGGAGAGTAGGTTATTGAAAAGAAATGAGTAGCTCTAATGACAAGTTATTTGTGGTTTTCCCTCTATTATTCCATAAATTGTGAATTTGGCTAACGTGGAACAAAGTTACAGGTTTCTCCTTTTCCTCAGTAAAAAATAGAGACCTTCATTCATCTACTGGTGGGACTCTGCCCCAGCTGGTCCCCAACCCTAAATCTTAACTTGTTCTCAATCTGAATAAATAATAAGATCTGAGTCCAATCCTGTCCTTGTACGCAAGTAGTGAATTATATACAGATTTGAAAAGTGAAAGGCAATCCACTCCAGTATGCTTGTCTGGAGAATTCCATGGGCAGAGGAGACTTGTGGGCTACAGTCCGTGGGATTGAGCAACTAACAGTTGAGTAACAACAAAAACGATTGTAGCTTAGAAGCAGTTAACAATATCTTTTTGTATTTCAAAGTAGAAATCAAATTGTTAAAACTTCACAGTTAACTGGCACAAATTTGAGAGCACATCTATCACTTTTCTTTTTACAATTTTTAATAGGTGAAATTTATTACTAAACAATTTCAGGCAGAATACAAATTTAGTATTTTTCTCAATAAAAGTCACAGTTTATATATGATGAAAATCTTTAGAGTTCCATGAGCAGGCTTTGAATTAAATACTGAGTGGAAATTCAAGGTCTTATTCAAACACATGGTGATGTGTTGCTTGTACAAAAAAACAGGGAGGGTCCGGTGAACATTTATTAACTACCTACCAGGTTCCAGGCACTATGCTAGATAATTTATGAATTCTATTTCATTATATTCAAATAATGTCTCATTTATGATTAACATCATTTTGTAGATGAGGCGATTAAGGCTTAGAGATAAGCAATATGTCCAAATTCATAATGTTAGCAATAGGTAAATTTGAAGAAGTAAATAATGCATATGGTTTGGTCTGATTCTGATGTTGTATATTCCAAAATTGTTCATTTGTTCAGCAAGCATATGATGGGTGCTTACTATGGATCAGCTGCTGCTACTGCTGCTGCTAAAACGCTTCAGTCGTGTCCGACTCCGTGCGACCCCATATGGCAGCCCACCAGGCTCCCCCATCCCTGGGATTCTCCAGGCAAGAACACTGGAGTGGGTTGCCATTGCCTTCTCCAATGCATGAAAGTGGAAAGTGAAAGCGAAGTCACTCAGTTGTGTCCAACTCCTAGCGACCCCATGGACTGCAGCCCACCAGGCCCCTCCGTCCATGGGATTTTCCAGGCAAGAGTACTGGAGTGGGTTGCCATTGCCTTCTCCATATGGATCAGCACTCTACTGTTAATATTAAGCCAGGAAGTTTTTTTTTTTTTTTAATGGTAAGAGAATTCCAACTAAATAAGAAGGAAAAGAGGCAAACATTCACACCCATATGAAAGCCTTCTACAAGAGCAGAAGACATGACAAAAGAAGTGATATTAACAACAAAATTTTATAAACTGGAAAACAGATTAGTGATCACTGACTTAGGCTTTGGCAATTTCCATTCACTTCAGTTCCTAATTATTAGGGATGTCTGGAAACCCTGAAAGTTTTCCTCCTAGCATTTCTTTGACCCCTATCTCTTTCATTTTCTCTGTTCTCTCTCTCTGGAACTGGAACAAATACATTCATTAGAGGCTGGAACTCTTAAAATTATTCTTTATCTGGTCTTGTTGTTCTCATTTTCCTTTTACTTTCTAAGTTATCCCATCGACTTTAACTTCAGATGTTTTAATTGTGTTTTTGTTGTTGTTTTCATATGCTAACACTGCTTTATTGTCTCTAAAATTTCTTTTCTTCCAATAATTTCTGAACTTTTGTTGATTTTTTGAATATTATTTTTGTAAAAATAGCATTATGTTCTTTTATAGTGAGTTCAATATTTTCTGTTATTTTTCTGAGGATATTACTATAGATTGCTATTTAATTGATTTATACAGTTGTTTAATGCATCTATTGATTAATTAATGAGGTTGCTTCTTTCCCCACAACCTAATTTCATAGTTGAAAAGAGCATATTACGTCTAGCTATTTTGTTTTCCGTTACTACTTCCATGAAATATTATCATGTTACTCTTCCTTTAAATTACAAATGTATTGCTGAGCCTCACTACTTCTCCCCAGAACAAAGGTTGAGATAAGTCTTTACCTATTTGGGAGAAAATCTTATTTTTTTCTTCTTTCATGGAGAAGACTCTTGCTTTAGATAGCTGGCAGGTGGGAAGGATATCTACAAGAGGTGAGGGCACAGGTTCCCTGAGGGAGCTAATTCATTCCTCCAATCATAGCTACCCTGTACTCAACTATGTGCCAGGCAATGTGCTGAGTGCTTTGTATTAATTATCTAATCCTTTTAAAGAACTTTTTATTTTATACTGGAGTACAAGCTGATTAACAATATTGTAATAGTTTCAGGTCACTGCAGAGTGACTCAGCCACATGTATGGGTGTATCCCTTTTCCCCCAAACTCCCCTCCCATTATCTAATCTAACCCTGATTATAAATAGAGATAAGGAAACTGAGGCATGGCTAGGCTTAATAAAATATGCAATATTACATGGGAGATAAATGGCAGAACAAGGATTCAATGTTATTTCTAAATCAGTTAAGAGGCAACACTCTTATTAACCTAAAATATAATACTACCTCTTTCTTTCACTAGTGAGTAAAAGGAAGCAAGGCTGAAGATGTGTTAAGCTCATCTCACTGCTGTTCCTTAAAAACACTCATTCCCTGAAAGGTAGGATTGGAAAAGAGAATAAAAAAGATAAAATGTTTTCCTTTTCAAATGGAACAAGGGTAATAATCAGAGGGACAATATAAGAGCTCATTAGCTCTTAATGAGAAACTCTGATTTATTGGTAATGAAGGTTGGCCTCAGTATGTCCAATGTCTTCTAATGTGAAAATGATACTGAAATGGCAATGAAACCTGGTCAAAAATTAAGTTAAAACAGACACAAACAGAAGTCCACATACAAAAGAAAATTGAATAAGTGATGATTCACAACTAGTAAATAAAAGAAGACAGTGTTAGAATGATTTAACACACTCTTTTTATGGAGGGCATCACCAAAATGAACCAGTACATAGAAATTAGCTTTGTTAATTTTTATTTTTGCCTAGGTTAGGGTAATTAAGACTTTTAAAAGTGATATTCTTATGGAATAGAAAATATCACAAAATGGAGGGTAAATATGCAGTATAATCAGAAAAATAAGACAGTAAAGGAACAGAAAAACTGTTTCCCATTAAACATTCAGTTTATAGAAACAAGATTATGCTAGTAAAAAATGTAAGTTAACAATTAATTATAGAACTTAATATTATCTTTAGCTCAACTGGAGAGGAGGAAAATGTTAACTCTGATAATTATAATTCTGATAGTAAGTTTATTATAATTCCAGGACTCTTTTTAATAGCTTCAGGCTTTTGTTCCCACCTACATTTCAGTAGCACAGAGTGAGTCATATTAATATTATTGATAAATCATGGTAATCATTTAAAGAAATAATAAAATACAATTAGAGAATTTTATAACTGGAAAAAGATTCCCTTTTGTCCACATTGTTTGCAAAAGAATAACAGGGTTTTGCTCTCAAATTGACATTTCCTGATTCTGCTGCTACTTTCTAGCTACATGCTTTAGTACATGTCTTAGCCTCTACTTTTTAACCTATAGAATAGGATGATAACACATTCTTCATAGAGTTATTGGAAGAATTAAAAATATAGGAAAAGTGTTTATATGTGGCACTTAACACTAAATAAATATTATCTGTTACTAATATTATGGGAATTCACATTTTAGTATTCTCTGTTTTAATTATCTTTACAATCTATAAAAGTTCTAATCCTAAATTTGCCAAAAATATATACATCTTCTATGGTCCTTTTTACACAGCAGAATTAAGTAGATAGATAACTAGATAGATATAGACAGATCTAATTTTATTACACATGGCCCGTACATAACCATTTATGTATAATAATCGTGATTTCCCAGTAATTGAGGGACATTTAAAATACCAGTGTGTTTGAGATATGGTTTGCTTTTCAGCTATTTTCTTGTAGGGTCCTGGAAATAGCTATCTTCAGAGCTGTAAAGGAAAATGCTAGACAGATATGGTTTAGAAATTAAACAGAGAGCTGAACCCTCATTGAGGCTGTCTTGTATTAAAATAGCTGTTTCTTCGAGCAAGCTACTGAATGTCTCTAAGTCTCAGTTTTCTTATTTGCAAAATGAAAAGTAGAATATAAGTTTTGCAAAGTACTTTGCTGATAAACAAGATAAAGTGTGACAGACACCTAGGATGGTTCTAGCTACATACGAGGCCCATAGAAAACAGTAGCTGTGTCCTATTTAGCGCCTGACAGTATGGTCAGTGCTCTCAGAGACACATCTCGTCACAGGTAAGACAGCACAAATTCTGAAGTCAAACTGCTAAGGTTCATATATGCCTCTGATATTCACTAGCTATGTGACTTTGAGCCGCTTACTTAATATCATGTCTCAGCATCCCCATCCATAAAAAGAGAAGAAGAATAGTATTTACTTCATAAAATTATGCAGAGGATTCAATGAGTTGATATTAATAAAGATGTTAAAATAGTGCCTTATAAATGCTGGGAAATGTTTGTTAAATACAATTTCCTTTTACTCTAATCCATAAACCCTTATTAACTATAAAGTAAACAATTATATTAAACTGTTCTTCATTTTAATCACTAGATATCTCCTCTATATTATTTAAGAAGTGGTTCTCAAGATTTCTGTTATTAGGATCCTTTTAGACTCTAAAGAATTATCAAGGACCCCAGAAAGTTTTTAATACAGATAAAATTTTTGAGATTTACTATATTAGAAATTAAAGAGATAAAGCTCCATTATTTATTTATTAGAAAAAGACATAATGAACCCAATACATGCTTGCATAAGCAACATATTTTTGTGAAAAACAAATATATTTAAAAAAAAAAACAGTGAGATGAGTGACAATATTTACATTTTTGCAAATCTCTCTAAAGTCTGGCATAATAGAAAACATCTGTATCTTAATCTAATCTACTGAAAATATGTCATTTTGGTTGAAGTAAATATGGCCACATATGGATACATCATTGGAAAATGGAGGAGCATTTTAATAGCCTTTCCAGATAATTCAGAATATTATTTTTTGATATCTCAACCAAACTGACAAAAGGTAGCTTCCTTAGGAGAACAAAAAATCTAGGAAAAGAAATGTCATAAATATTTGGAAAAAGAGAATAGATTTGTTTATCAGTTACTGGAATCTTATAGCCAGGACTTAGGTTTTATAACAGTAAATTCAGGACAATAAAAGTAGGCTTCCCGGGTGGTACAGTGGTAAAGAATCTGCCTGCCAGTTAAAGAGATTCAGGAGACCCAGGTGTGATCCCTGGGTCGGGAAGATCTTCTGGAGGAGGAAATGTCAACCTACTCCTGTATTCTTGCCTGGGAAATTCCATGGAAAGAGGAGCCTGGTCGCTACAGCCCATGGGATCACAGAGAATTGGACACGACTTAGAGACTAAACAACAATGACAAAAGTGAAAGTAATACCTTGGCACATTAAGTGCTAAGTAAATGGAACCTATCACGGCAAACTGGAGAAGGCAATGGCACCCCACTCCAGTACTCTTGCCTGGAAAATCCCGTGAATGGAGGAGCCTGGTAGGCTGCAGTCCATGCGGTCGCTAGGAGTCGGACTGGACTGAGCGACTTTACTTTCACTTTCCACTTTCATGCACTGGAGAAGGAAATGGCAACCCACTCCAGTGTTCTTGCCTGGAGAATCCCAGGGACGGGGAGCCTGGTGGGCTGCCGTTTATGGTGCCGCACAGAGTCGGACACCACTGAAGCGACTTAGCATAGCATAGCATAGCATAGCATCATGGCAAACAGTAGTACGCACTAAAAATACAGAGAATCTGCAAGTAGTTTTAGTTAAATTCATAGCTAATAAATTAAGAATGGGTTGTGACAGATATTTGGGATTTATCAAAAAGTGTATTTAGTGTCAAGAGTATATCAAAGATGGCAGTTTTCAGTAGGATATTCTTCTGGGCATGTTTAGAGTCTGGATATTGAACTGTACTAAAGATTTGACAAAAACGGCAATTTGTTTGTATTCAATCAGAAAGAGGACAACAGCCATGGGTCCTCTTCAGTTAAAAGGCCACCCAATTTGAAAACTGGCTAATAATCATGTATAGTGATGGTGCTATCAGGGGATACTACCATTGTTTCCAGATCAGTTCTACCTGTGAATAAGTATGTATAGGAAGTCTTTGGTATTTGTTGATTTCTATGGTATAACTTCGGAGAAGGCAATGGCACCACACTCCAGTACTCTTGCCTGGAGACTCCCATGGACAGAGGAGCCTGGAAGGCTGCAGTCCATGGGGTCACTGAGGGTCGGACACGACTGAGTGACTTCATTTTCACTTTTTACTTTCATGCATTGGAGAAGGAAATGGCAACCCACTCCAGTGTTCTTGCCTGGAGAATCCCAGGGACGGGGGAGCCTGGTGGGCTGCCATCTATGGGGTCGCACAGAGTCAGACACGACTGAAACGACTTAGCAGCAGCAGCAGCAGAATGGTATAACTTATGCAAAAATGGAATGACCTAATAGTGTACAGGTAATCGATGGCAAAACCTCTCTTTGGGTTATTTTACCTTCTTTAATCTTTCCTGAGTGGGTCTATTTTTCCTCCATTATATAATCTTTTTCATTACTATTGCATATGCCCTAATATTCAATCAGTACGTATTTCACGGTGGTGGTACTACATTACTGACTCTTATTCACCTTCCTAAGAGCCCCAGGTCTACTTTTGGCCACTCATTCTGGCCATTCCCATCTTTTATCAGATTAATGATAGTCTAAGCCTAATACTTGTTTTGTACTTGCCCTTTTCTGAACTTGTGTTGACAGGCCATTTCTTATTTGTCAAAGTCCACTTGAATTAATTTCCTCTTTTTTCCTCTCTAACTGGGTTATTGGGAAATCTAATAAGGATGCTTTCTCTTCCATCATTCAGAGCATTGATAAACATTACTGGAATCAACCTGATCCCAAAGGAACATCCAGCTATATGCCTTATCTTCCTTTCTGCTGCTTCTCCTGTGATTGCAACATTTTTCCCTTTGAGGAATTATTATTAATGGGCAGTTCAGTCTGACAATGGTTTATTAGATGGTTTATAGTATGAATTCAACTCTTTTAATTACCCTTCCCTATCCACTGGTGTTCCTCAGTTTTTGACTTAGGTAGAAGCCAATACGTTTATGAATTCTGTCCGAATAATTTTGCCCATTCCCAAGTAAACATAGAGATCTAGAACTTCTTAAGAAACTAAGGTCATCCTTAAGATATTTAATGTGGTATAGGATTGATCAAATAATTGTTTCTATTTGACCACTATGCAACCTGAAGATTCTGATTGTGCAGGGAGATCAAATCTGTCAGTCCTAAAGGAAATCAACCCTGAATATTCAGTGGAAGGACTGATGCTGAAGCTAAGTCTCCAGTACTTTGGCCACTGATGCAAAGAGCCAACTCATAAGAAAAGACTCTAATGCTGGGAAAGATTGAGGGCAGGAGGAGAAGGGGACAACCGAGGACAAGTAATGTTTGGATGTTATCACCGACTCAATGGACATGAGTTTGAGCAAGCACTGGGAGATGGTGAAGGATAGAAAGGCCTGGCATGCTGCAGTCCACTGGACAGTCCGTTGCTGTCAGGTCAATGGTCAGACATGAGAGTGACTGAACAACAACAAATGTTTATTTTATAGATGGAAGCTCAGCAGTGAATCAAGTCATTCTTCATTGGATATGGAACCAATTACGGTAAAACTGGGATCTTAAAGAAAATCCCATCAGAAGTCTGTGGTTTTGCCTTTGGATTACACAAACTTTCTAATAAATTAATAGGGCACTTGCTTTAGCTATTGTTTTGAAATTCCCCATGGTCCTATGAAACAATTTGAAGAAAGTATTGTGTGAGAGATATCTTTAATGTTGGGTGTGATGTGATAAGGCAGAAATTTAAATGTTAGTAAATATAATAAAATTAATGTGTGTCCACAATGCCTGTTTCATTCAGAAAGCACTGAATGTACGCCTCTGTTTGCCCTGCAGTTGACATTCAGACTGGAGCGGTACTGAATAATTCTGCTGAGTAAGAAAATTTCCTGACACAGCTAAAAAGCTGATATTTAAACAAGAACCTATGAACATTTTTGAGTTACCAAGGAAGGAGAACATCTTCAGAGTTTATTCTTTTATGATACTACTGCATTAGATACGTTGAAAAGCTATACCACACTAATTTTAATAGCAGCAACATCAATTCAACTACCATATATTCCATATATCATTTTTTTTTTCAAAAATTATCAAACCTCCAGACAAGCAGGTGAACTGATCAGTATCTCATACAGATTCGGCCTGGTGCCAGTTGTGCTGTGTGCCCTGCTTAGTTGCCCAGTCGTGTCCAACTCTTTGTGACCCCGTGGACTGCAGCCAGCCAGGCTCCTCTGTGCATGGGGATTTTCCAGACAAGAATACTGGAGTGGGTTGCCATGCCCTCCTCCAGGGGATCTTCCCAACCCAGGGATCGAACCTAGTTCTCCCACATTGCAGATGGATTCTTTACTGACTGAGCCACCAGGGAAGCCCAAGACTACTGGAGTAGGTAGCCTAACCCTTCTCCAGAGATCTTCCCCACCCAGAATCAAATCGAGGTCTCGTGCATTGCAGGCGGTCTCTTTACCAGCTGAGCTACCAGGGGTGCCAGCTGGGTATCATATTAAAAATGACAGTGGAATATATCCTCCAAAGAAATCACAGTCATCCACTTCTAAGCATGATGGTATAGGAGCTTCTAAATGGCAACACTCAAATTGGGATTCTAATTTTTTAATGGCAGCAATACAGCTGAATGCTCATTTTTTCTTTAATTCTTAAATTCCTTAAGTTAAACATTAGTTCCCAAGCATTTGTTACATTCAGTACTATTTTAAAGGCTAAGTATTACAGAGTTGTCATACTATGAATTAATACAAAATAATATGAAGAGCTAATGAATATAATTTTGACTATTAAATATCTTCAGGTTTATTTATTTAATGAACACATGTGTAAGTACTTTCAAGGTGCCAGGCACTGTTCTAAGTGTCTTACAAGGTTCACTTATTTAATCCTCAGAGCAGCCCTGTGATTGATGTATTGTTATTATCACTCTCATTTTACAGATGAAAAAATTGAGGGACTAAAAGATTAAATAACTTCTCCAAAGTCACATTACTAATAAATGACAGAACTGGGAGAACCTGTATAGTCTAGCTCCTAATTCTGTCCTTTTAAGCACCATTCAAGTCTATCAAATAAAAATGGAAGGTTTATAGCAGTTGCTAAATCTCTCATTTATGACATTATAATTGCTAAAAGTTTATACTATGCAAAACATGATTCTAACACCATGTACAGTATACCCACAACTTTATTTTCATACTTTATTGTATAAAAGATAATATTTTCATAAAATTTTATAATGATGGCGAGCTTTAAATTTAGAAGAAAAAAATCCAGATTAGAATAGTAGGATTTTTTCCCATCAAGGAAATCATTTAGACTGTCAAAGGCCAAAATGTGAAACAAATATGATCACCTTTCAAAAAGCTGTGTTATCACAACAGACACATAATTTTAGAAAGAGTAACAAATCTTAAGTCTCTTCAGCTCTGGAATACCGAACACTGGTTGTGTGCACAGGCCCAGGGTCAGTAAATATTTGTGATAAATGGTGCTTCTTGCCATCAGATCATCCTTCCTTAGTACATGTTTATATTTTTATCCCTAGAGGTAAATGCTCAACTAAATAGTTTTCCTTCTCGTATGTCTAGTCAGAAAAGTACACATATTTTGGTAAACAGAGCCCATCACAGAATTTTCCTTGGAAAAAAAAATGACTATAATTTGAGCTGGCTAAAGGCAAAATCATCTCATTCAGGGCCTCCCCTTCCTAGCTGTTTACCAAATCCTCTATTAAAACTCATCTCAGGAAATAGAAGGATAAGCCCATTCATACATATATATATATATATATATATATAAGTATTTTATATATATATATATAAACAACCCAGCCAAGTCTACCATCACTCTATCCCAGGTGTATTTAGATCATAACAGCAAATACAGGCAATAGCCAGTTGGGATAGGGAGGTATCTGAGAGTAAACATTTCCAGCTCCTCCAAAATCATTTCACCTATGGACTCATAACAAGACAAACTTTGTTCCTCTGCATTTTCCCTGTGACTATTGTAAAGAGGGAGTACAATGGAGATCCCAGCTGGTTTAGAATCAGTAAACCAACTCCTAACACGAGGTGGACAAAAAGGCCACATCATTCTCAGCACTCCATTTCTTATGAAACTAAATGATGGTTGACAATGAAATTCAAGCTACTGATTCTTATTAAGGCTGACTATTGAAACTTGATTAGGCCTATAATTACAAACTGCTTGAATCAAGAATGTCAAATAAAGGGGCAGGACCTCTATAGCTAAGGAATCAACTTACAACCTAGGTTGTAGGCAGCACTCAGTCATAATCTGTCCTGAGTTTAACCTGGAAAGAATTATTGGGAAGATATTTTCTGTCAAGTACCCAAAACTCGATTCTTTATTTCTGCAACTCGAGCTAATCCTGGGCACCTAAAAAGGAGAGAAAGAGAGAGAAACAGACAGATGGTGGCTACATACAGCCGGAATGGCCTGTAATTCTGTGGCTAACAAGTAAGACTAAAATTATTAGATTTTATCAAAATTTATTATGTGTAAGTACACAAATCTAACCCATTTAATTTAAATTGCTAAAATTTAATTTGTTGTTGCTGATTGTTATATGGAAACTCAGCAAGATAGACTTTTTATCCTTTGTTTTGGTAGGAATCGAAATTGTAATGTTCTATTAATACATGTGTGGTGTGAGTTATCTAAATGTATAGATTTTTAAAAATACATTATTCTCTATTTATTTCATGGAGCTTTTGTAGAACCTAATTTAGGAAAATATGAACGAGCATATGCTCACAGTACGATATGCAATGTGTGTTAAAAAAAAGTCTGTACTTGTACTGTGAGAAGTTTCCCTAATTCTTATTTTAAGGAATTTCACAGTGGTTATCAGTTACATACATCCTCTTTAGCTATAGCAGTAGCAGTATAGATACTACTATAAAATAGTAGGAGATCTGGTTGAAGAGATCACAGTGTATGTCAATGACAGCTTGAAACTGGCACACATTCAAGAGATGTAAAGCATTCACATTAAAAGGCAGCAGCATCATAATCTTGATTTTTTTTTTTTCAGTCTGCTCTATAAATTCTATGACCCATGCTTACCTCATTCTTTGGTTCCATCTCAGCCCAGCTGACTTTAACTCCTCCCTGACTGCATTAATTTAGGGTTTCTGGTAGTAGAAATTAGTTCTGACATAGAGGTTAAATATTTTGTTCTTAGTTTTGCCAAAAACTAGTGGCGTAGGTAAATTGTCTGCGTTTTTCTACTTCTTGGATTATTTGCTTTGAAGTGTTATGGGTCGGATTATACAACTATTAAGATCTCTTATAGAAATTAATGATTTCATTTTTATATTACTTGGGTTAATGACATTATTTTATCAATACTGAAGGTAACAAACTAAAAGTATACAAAGACTAAGTATATTAGAAGATGTCGTACCAATGACAATATTTTAAGAAAATTTAGGAACTTGATGGTTCAGGCGTTAACTAAAAGCCAACAAATACTTACATGCACTTGCATATACACATAAAAGCATAAACTTTTCTGTATTTCCCTAGAGTATACTTTTATTATGTAATTTTCAATCCTTCCATTTTCCAGGTTCTGCTAGATCAGCTTGACTCAGTGAGATGTTAATATCATGCTATCTGCATTTTTTCAACTTTTAATCCTCAAAATGTCTACAAGTAAAATGATTGTTTTTGACAGTATTTGACTTTCTTGATTCAAGTGGGGTGTAATTATATCCCTGATCAAGTTACTGTAGACAGCTTGAAACCAAAGAGAGATGCCACATATGGAAGCATTATGGTTAATCACAAACAGATACAACTGGATTTTTCTTACCACACTTCGTGTGCTTAAGGTGATATCTACTTTTTACATTAAGTACAATAAAAAGACTGCACATAAGCATATGCTCATATATGGTATTTCGATTAAGCTTGAAGTAGAGTCCCTGGAGAAGGGAATGGCTACCCACTATAGTACTCTTGCATGGAGAATCCCATGGAGAGAGGAGCCTAGTGGGTTACAGTCCAGGGGATTGCAAAGAGTCAGACGCAACTGAGCGGCTAACACACACAATATCTGTATATAGGTAGATAGATATAGATATAGATAAAAGGTACTGTAATTACCTCTAAAACATATTTATTGATAAATACTTATCAATAGATATTTATTTGTAAATACTTTAAATTATAGAATATTTTATCAGATGATATAGAAAAATGAATATGTTGTATAGAAGAGACCTATTAAAGGGATGGTTCAAAAGCAAATGGCCTTCGGAGGAGGAAGATTGGAGCCTCAAAATCTATTTTTCGAAGAATTAGTCTAATAAATGATCAACAAAATATTATAAACATAGGAAGTTTGCAATACAAGTAGAAAAGCCCGCTACATTTCTAGCTAAAATTACATGGTTGCTGAGGAATAGAATTTTCTTTTTACTTAAAGACACTTTTAAAATTATAAATTTTGTATACTTAGTTCTTAGGATTCAACCCTTTTTCACCTCCATCCCTGTTATAGGTTGAATTGGATCCCCTAAACAGTTCTAACCCCAGATGCCTGTTATAGGTAGAATTGGATCCCCTAAACAGTTCTAACCCCAGAATGTGACCCTATTTGGAAACAGGGTCTTTGCAGATATATCAATATAAAGTATGGTCATTAGGGTAGGTCCTAATATAATATAATAGGTATCTTTATAAGAAGTGGTAAATGCCAGATGAAGATAAGAGACCAATATGGAGAGGCAGAAATTGGAGTGATGTAGCTGTAAGACAAGGAATTCCAGGGATTGGTCGCCACCACCAGAAGCCAAGCAGAGACAAAGAAGGACTCTATCCAGAGCCTCAGAGGAAGCATAGCCCTGCTGGCATCTTGGTTTTAGACTTCTAGGCTCCAGACTACAAGAGAATAAATTTTTGTTGTTTTAAGCCACTCAGTCTGTGGTACTTTGTTATAGCTAGAGACGAACATAGTCCCTAACCAACATTCTTCATATTACTTTGGTTGTAAAGGAAAATGTGAACAGCATTAAATATAGTGTGATATGACAGTATCTTATCAGCCTCTCTGCACTCATGGGCGACAGCTTTCAATTCCAGTGTTTGACTGAAGACAGCCTGAGGTTTAGATGTTATAAGGCATGGTATTTTAAAGATATAAAACCAGCATCAGCTTGGAGTATGACATCCTATTTTTTAATTTGCAGAAATAAATTTTCTTCCTAAAAGGCTCATGAAGAATTTACACACCAAAAGTAAATAAAAATTTAAAGCAAAATTAAAAGAAATACCTAAAAAGAGAATTTACACAAAGAAGTTTCATTTTGCGAATTTAGAAACAATTCATCTTTGATCGAAGAAAGCACTTGATAGTAGTTGGTTAGGGCATCTTTTTTCTCTTCTCTGATTCTTGACCAGTTCTCATTTAAAATGAGAAAGAGAAAAACAACCCCATTGATCTTGCAAGCATATTTTTATTTTAATGAAGCTTTGAAAGGAATTGTTTTTCAGCTTGAGTTCAAAGCTCTCCTTATTGCATGCTTATTTATCTTAAAAAGTGAAAGCGGCATAATTAATAGGAAAAGTGGATTTTTATGAATTTTAGCTGTGATTTTAGCTGACTTGATCCAGTTAAGAGGTGATCAAAGTCAATTAGGCAAAATGCAGATGCATTCTAGGGGCCTGGGCACTTCCTTACGTGGACACCGAAACTACCAGCTATTAACTGTTTTTAGAAAAAAGCCTTAGTCTTGGTTTTTCATCTACATGATGAAAAAGCTGTATCAACAAGTGCTTACAAGTACCACTACTGTCTCCATCCCTGTTTGGAGTTCTACAGATAAAATTAAAAATGAACAATTTATTTCCTGTTTCTAAGAAGTTTAAACTCTATTTGAGAAGAGAGGATATATAGTAGCTTTATTAAACAATAGAAAATGATACAGTAAAACTCAGGTTGAGCCTCAGACTGTGTGTGAATGACAGCTTTCCATAATCACCATTTCAATGACAAATACTGGAGTTAGCCCAGCATTTCTAAAGACATAATATTTGGTAAAGAATACCTGCAATGCAGGAGGCCCTGGTTCAATCTCTGGGTCAGGAAGATCTGCTGGAGAAAGGATAGGCTACCCACTCCAGGGTTCTGGGGTTTCCCTGTGGCTCAGCTGGTAAAGAATCCACCTGCAATGTGGGAGCCCTGCTTTCAATCCTTGGATTGAGAAGATCCCCTGGAGAAGGGAAAAGCTTCCCTTTTTAATTTTTTAAGATGAGGCCTTCATAGTATAGTTTCACGTGGAAGTCTGAGTTGTTGAGTCCGGGCAGGCAGGATGTGTGGATAAGCCTCCTTAGCACTAAAGAAAGTGATGGCTGTAGACATCGGATAGAAGAGAGAGACAAAGAGGCACCACTAGAGGGTGGTGACAGGAGTTGGGTCTAAAAGATTATGCAAAATTACAAAAATAGAGTTGTATGATAGAAGGGCTAATATTATAAAGCAACTAATATTATAAAGACATCAATATTATCTGAAGCCAGATGAAGTTGAAAATAGTAAAGACATTTAGACTCAGACAAGAGTGAAACAAAAGAAAAGAAGATTAGGTCGCCAACCAAACAGGCACCCTGAAGAAGGGAAATTTTATTTTTCCAGAATGATCAGTCATCACTCTACCAGATGTCTGCCCCACCTACTCTCCAAAAAAAAGGAAATCGTGTCTATTAGCACATTTTTTGTTTGCTATTCTTGTAAACAGTTTGTCCTTAACTCCAATTTTTAGATGTAGCAGACATCACAGTGGGTGTTATGAAATATACAGATGGATGCTGGGAATTAAGACTACCAAATCTGTGACTGAACAGAGATTAAACATATATCATTTCAAATAGTTTCAATTACCTTATCTTCAATAGAGAAAAATAATATTTCATGTCTGTATTTTTACCCTAGAAATATGCTTTTCTGTTTTCTTTGTAGATATACAGTGCATTCCCCCATGTGTTACTTTATATATTAATCTAATTGCAACCCTTTCAAAGGTAATTGTATGATTGGAAAGCAGAGTGGACACAAGAATGTTTAAGAGCTAGATCTGCTCAAATTTATTGTATATTTGATTGACTGGGGAAATGACTTTCAGTTGACATCTGAGCCAACAAGTTAGCTGAAATAAAATTTTGCTTAATACCTTTGCATCAATAATCTAGGCACAGCCTCATTGATTGAGAAAGTCTGATCAATAGAGTATTACTGGCTGCCTAACTGTAACTTTGCCAGACTTTTTTGCTAATTCTGCTGATGACCTTCTTACCACTGCTTCTCAGGTTCACCTTTTTTCCACTTTGAAATTCAATTTGCTCCATTTGCTGTTATTTAAAGAATTTACACATCCAATTGATTTTATCCACCTGATATAGTTAGCATATAGGATGCAAAAGCTTGCACTAGATTGTGGTGAAACTTTGGAACTGCCAAAGTACTCAAACATTTAGCAAGCATTTTCATATCAAATATAGCTGGGAAAAGCAACCTAGATCAATCAATCATGGGGCTGAAATAATGAACAATGGAATATTCCATTTTTAATGATAATTCACCAAGCAAAGAATCTAAAAGTATTAAAAGAGGATATTGTCAAACTGAGGGGGCCAACAGGAAATAGAAATAAGATAACGTGGCTCTGGTTTTCAGGAGAGCAGAATAAAAAAAAGAAGAAGAAGGCAATAAAATACCCTAACAGAGAAAGAAGGCTTATAGAATATATTACAGCCCAGTGAAATTTAGAAACAATTGATAGGAATCATGAGAGTCTGAGATTTTAATCTACATACAAGCTAAGAAATTCACCTACCACAGTTTTATGAACACTAACCGAAGACACAAAAACCCTGGGTCAGAGACAAAGAACTTTATAGCTCACAGCAATAACACTGGCCAAATTATTAGCATTTGTGCTGTTCCCCAAGCCCTAATTCCCAAGGTCAGCGTGAAGATGACCAAGTAACACCTTTATATGGGGTGTTGTGTAACAGAAGAGAAACGCTGAGCTTGGGTACCCTAACCTTTTATAGTGAAGAGTAAGCATTCCTACTGTTTACTCAAGAGGGAGACACTATCCGTATCATATAAGACTTTGCTCTAAAAGCATCCTTGAAATGATAATCCAAAGCAAAAATCGTTAGTGTCTCAGTTTGCAAAATCTGCAGAAATAAGACAGACTCGTGGAGAACTGTCTCCCACCAATGATCTGATAGATCTGATATGAATCTCTCATTTTACAGTGATTGAAACTAAAACAGACTGACAGCTAAAGAACCACATTCCTCCACTAAACCCCATACCCCTCAGTTTCTTGACCTCTTCACTTCAAATGACCTTCTCTTCCACTCTAATTCAGCCACTCATTCTCATAGCCCACTGCAGATTTGTCATGACCAAAACCTATCCTATCTCTGGAAAACTGAAATTAAATGCAATCCAATTACTGACCACAATGCCCTCCACTTTTGGCCCTCTCACTGAGTGACTGCACCTATTCTTTAGGATCTTCATTCTCTGCCCCGGTGTACTTCATCCTGAGCTATCAGCAGCCGTTAATTAGTCTTCACATACTCCCCTCTCCATCTTAGATTCCATTGTCCATCCCTTCAACTGCTGTCATGTTAACATCTTCAACTTCCTCATCCCATTTGTCTTCATTGGCATTTCCCCAATAAAGCCTCAATTTTGAATAATATTAACTTCCACCTTTTCTCTTACATACACCTAGGCTGCTGGGCACTGCTAGCAAAAATTCCACAACCATGTAGGTTGGTTGCAATATAAATTCATGGTCTCCAATTCCAACCTGACTCTCAAAACGGCTCCATCACTCTTTGACTCAATCTGAGCCACATTTACAACAAATGGCATCATTTCCTCAGCACAGGAAAAAAACAAATGTAGAAGCCATAAGATAAAAATTCTCTCAACTTCTTAACACCAAATTTGCAAAAATAGCTATAATCCCATCCATCTTGTGCTTATGCTCAGCTGGAGGCAATGTGCCTCCTGTCACCTGAGACTAAAGTTAATTTTGCAATCTGTGCTTTGGAGTTGTGTCAGAGTTGGCTAATTATGCCCCAATATGTATTTCACCCTTCTTGTGAACCAACATAATTGAAAAATTGTAGCTGCACTTGTGACTATTCAGAATCGATATTATAATTCTCATATATAACTTCCGCTAAATGTGGCCATGGGATGAAAGCAAAGAATGTATATGACTTCTGAGAAGTATACTTAAAAGAAGTGGGTATAACCTCTTCCCTCCTTCATACTGCTGTATGGAATGTACATGTAAAGTCCAGAGAAGCAATGTCCAATAGAAGTATAATGCAAGCCATGAAAGCAAGCTATAAAAGTAACTTTAAATCTCCTCCTAGCCATATTTTAAAATAAACAGAAATAAATGAAATGGCTCAATAATACATCTCAGTTAATCCAATGTCCAAATTCCAACTTCAATATATAATTTTTTTTAAGTTATTAATGAGGTATTTTGCATTTTTTCTGGTGTGTATCTCAACAGCTGCTGCACACTCAGTTTGGACTAGTCAGATTTCAGGTGCTCAAAACCCACACATGGTTGGTGGTTACATACTGGCTAGTATAGGCATAGAGATCCACTTCGAGGATTTCAGCCATGCAGAATGAAGCAACAATATGGAAAGATAGTCAATTCCTCACAAAACAGTATCACATTAGTGCCATACTGCTTCCCTAGCTCTCTGGATAATAAAAAAATTAACTTTCATCTTAAGCCAAAATTACCTCTTTTCTGTCACTTGCAGCTGAACCACATCCCCTTCTGTTTCATCAAGAATGCCATCCTTGCACTGCTACATGTTCTACTGCTACAGTTTATTTGATCCAGCAGAGTGAAGTAAAGGCAACCTAGCCAAGGGACACTGAGAGCACAGATTCCAGGGCCAGGCTGCTGTCAGTTTCATTCCAGCTCCACAACTTACTAGCTTATAGCCTTAGACAAGATACTTGACCTCTGTGCCTCAGTTTCCCCATCTTTAAAATGTGACTAGTGATAGCAATAGGCTCAGTCGGTTGTTATGAGGATGAGAAAAGGTTAATACATATAAGCTACTGAGAATAGTGCCTGGTACCATAAGTGCTAAAATGTTAGTTATATATGTTAGTTATATATGTAAGTTATATAAATGTAAGTTATATCAGTTGTTAGATATATATACTAGTTATATAACTCCTCATACACAAATCCTCCTGACACTTAAATATTCAAGATCCTTTTATCTTAAAGAAAATTAACAGTAACAAATCACTCAACTGCTTGTCAGTTACTCTTTCACGGCTAAATTAAAAGCTGTCTGTAGCCACATCTCCACTTCAGTGTTTCAATCCACTGCAATCTGGCTTGCATTTCCACTTCTCTGGAGCTGCTCTCATCTCTCTTGCATTAGACAACTATTCCCCATTCTGAAATACTCTCTTCTCTTGATTCACTGGGGTTTTTCTGTTCTGTCTTTGGCCATCTTTTCCTGTCACCTTTGTGGGCTCTCATTCTTAGCCTTCTAACACCTCAATTTCCATCTTGGGCTTTTCGTTCTCATTCTCTACTTGCTTCCTGGATTATCTCACCATCCCCACGGTGCTCACAGTATCTCAAAATCTTTTAGCTTTCCTGTGCTCCACACTTGTATTAACATTTCTATTTGGACTGCATCATCTTAACCTCCAATCTTTTCTCCCCTCTGATATTCTAATCTCAGCAAATGGTGTGGACATCTATCCAACTGCCTGAGCCTAAAATATGGGCATTATTTTAAATTCCTCTCTCTCCCTCAATCCCACCAAACCGATTATCAATATGTTCCAATCACTTATTCAAGTCCTCGTAATTTTATACTTGAATTAAGAGTCTCCTATATTTATTGTCCCTCAACCCACAGTCCAAATTTTCTTTGATTCATTTTCCATACTAGATTTTACATGTATGATTGTTGACTTCCTTGCTAAAACCCAACAAACCAAAAAAAAAAAAAAAACAAACTTCTTTCCTCACATCTCGTGAAGAAATCTAAGCTAAGACGTTTTTCAAAACTCTGTGTACTTCTCTAATCGCATACTTGCCATTCCCCATCTCCAGCCTCCTCAGATTGCTGTGTTTTAGACTCACTGAATTTATTTCAGTTCCTTGGCATCACCAACTCAATGGACATGGGTTTGGATAGACTCCGGCAGTTGGTGATGGATAGGGAGGCCTGGCATGCTGCGGTTCATGGGATCGCAAAGAGTCAAACACGACTGAGCAACTGAACTGAACTGAACTGAACATGCTGTCTCGCATCTTTTGGCCTCTAGCGGACACAACTGAAGCGACGCAGCAGCAGCAGCAGCAGGGCATTACTGGTTTCCTACCCAGTATCCCCTTGTCCTTCCCTCTACTGAGTAGCAGCTTCATTTCTGGGTGCTACTGACCTTACTTAGATCCTGAAGAACATTTTGAATGGCCAAACCATGCAATGTGACCCCATCTCCCATGTCTCAGTCACTGGTTCAGATATAAACACATGACCAAGTTGATCAATCATAATGAATTCCCAGATTTTTTGTTCAATAATTAGACATAGGGAAAGCTTTCTTTTCCAATTTGGTGTGAGGCCTACATGGATATAGTAGTCATTTTAATATCATGAGGAAATCCATAATCAGCACAAAAATCAAAACAGAGCCAACAAATGAGAAGGAAATCAAATTAGAGTCCTAATAAAGTTCATCTGAAACCTTCCCTACATCTGAAATTTAGATAAATTTCAGATAAATTTAGATAAATTTAGATAAATTTAGATAAATTTAGATAAATTAATAAACTGCCACTTTTGTTAGCCTATCTGAGTTGCTGCTGCTAATAAGTCATTTCAGTCGTGTCTGACTCTGTGTGACTCCATAGACAGCAGCCCACCAGGCTCTCCCGTCCCTGGGATTCTCCAGGCAAGAACACTGGAGTGGGATGCCATTTCCTTCTCCAGTGCACGAAAGTGAAAAGTGAAAGGGAAGTCGCTCAGTCGTGTCTGACTCTTCGAAACCCCATGGACTACAGCCCACCAGGCTCCTCCATCCGTGAGATTTCTCCAGGCAAGAGTACTAGAGTGGGGTGCCATCACCTTCTCTGTATCTGAGTTGGGTTACCTGCAAAAATTGTCCTGACTGAAAAGGTAAGTTTTGCTTGTTGGTTACTCTACCTAGAATATGTTTCTCTCATTTCTTCACCTAGTTAACTCCTATTCATTCCAATCTGGTCTCAATGTAGACAGTACCATCTTCATAAAGTTTTCCCAGACTGGTATAGGTGCCCCTTCTATGTACTTTCACAGCACCTTGAATCATTCTGGTCTCAACAATTCAAAATTGCTTGTTTCTTCCTGTCCTTTATAAGATTAAAAGCTCTGTGAGCCTAGATACCACCCTTTAATGTTCATAATTGTTTTCCTGGATTTTAATATACATCCAGCACATAGTAGATGCTTCATAAATATCTGTTGAATTAATTATAACTAAAATTTAAGTCTGTCTGTGGGGTCCAAAGCGTCGGACACAACTGAGAGATTGAACAACAGCAACAATATATTGAGTAGTTTTCCATGTTAGTCATTATGTTAACATCTTCACATATTTTATATTATTTAGTGACTACATGAGCATGTACGGTTATAGTAACTCTTATTATTCATTATTTTATAGGTGAAGAAATTGAGGATTAAAGGAGTGAAACAGCTTGACATTCACATACTTAGCCAATGTTATAGCCAAGTGGTTTGTCTCTACGGTGTATGCTCTTGGTCAGTATATTATACTGTCCCCATAGGAATGAAAATACGTAAGAATCATATTTAGAACTCTGATCATCTTACTGTCTTCATTGTTTTTCCAACATGCCACTGCTTAAAAACTAAGACTTTCCCCAAAGTTCCCTATGCCAGATAAAAACCAAGGAGCAAAGTGATCAAAATTTCAGCTTAATGAGGAATGAAGGAAAAAACAAAATTGTGATTTGATGCTTTACTTTCAGTGAAATATTCCAGCTAGTACATCGATGAGCTTATGTGTAATCTCAGTGTTTGCAACACTCTGTATTAACATACTTCCTTCATATTTCTCTACCCAAAGAAAATTTAGAACTCCAAATAAGTTGTTTTGAGAAGGAAATTTTTCACAACTGTGAAATTTCAGAACACTGAACTGGTGCTTCCAGCTACAAAGCTGAGAATACAAGATGGACAGCATTATGGCTGCATGACATTCCTGACATAACTCAATGTTTATTTGTATTTAGAAACTAATGCCCCAGAATATTCTCATAGGACTTAAAATTCCCCTTTCACTTTTTCCCCCCAGTTGGCAATTCTTAATATCTATTATCCAACTACAATGTGTAAAGTAGGATGTATTTTGCTTGCAGGAAAAAGAAAAAGAATGGTTCACAACTTAACTCAGTTTATCTAGCTAGCATAATTAATACTTGTTTTAGGGTAATGTATTTGAGTACTCACAGCATGCTATATAGACTTTGAAGAAGCAATGCTTTAAACAAGATCCTTGCTTATTTAATATGTATAGTTTCGAATTCACTCTGGAATTTTTAGGCCATTATTTGAATCATTCTGTGTTTGAACATATAATTTTAGCTGATTTAGACTTAAAATATGTAAAATTAGGGGGGGGTTTTTTGGTTATATAAAGTAATACATGTTCGCTAGAAAATGAACATGTAGAAAAATTAGAAAAGCATGGAATAGAAATAAAATAAAAATAACCCATGACCCCAACACTCTAAGATGATAATCACTTTAATTATATTGTGGATGTCCTTCCAGACTTCTCTTTTGCATAAATACAACCACACAGTTTTTGTTAAAACAAATATGGAATTTTAGTCTATATAATGTTTGGTAAACTGCCTGCTTTATTCAGCAATAATATTGGTGTAGCATTAACTTGGGATATAATGATAAATTTAGTTGATGAACTCTGGTAAACAGATTAAGAACTGAGTTTATCTGGCCTTAATATAGGATCAGTAGCAACATGATGAATATCACATTTGCTTCCTACCGATTTGTCAGAATTTTGACTCTAACAAATCAGAAAAACTTAACTCAAGCTCTCTAAGCAAAGCAGAGAGAATATTTTGGATAATTATCAGGAAGGTTTATAGTTTTGGAAAGCTAGATGCCTAATTGAAGAAATGTATAATTGAAAAAAGAATTGAAGCCTGAGGGCTTATATTATCTCAATTACATAATTACACCGATCAAAAGCACCAGATTCATTCAATAAGCCACCTAACTCTACACAGAGCCTAACTACAAGTCATTAAAGAATCACAGAAAATATTGGAGACAAGGGCTTCAGTTTTAACATATGCAAATAACTAACAGGCTGAATATTCACATTTCATTCACATGATCTGCATGGGGAAGACACAGACCTACTATGTTCAGTCAAAAATATACATATAATAAACCTTCTATATTATAGGCAGTGATTCACATCATGTTTCAAAGGATTTTAAAAATAGTCGGTGTGTGAAGGACATTTGGAGATTTAAGCTTTCCCTGCTGCATGGTTCACTGCTAATATATCTGGGATATATCTATATTGGCACAAACATAACCAGTGAAATAATGCTTCAAAGATGACATTTTTAATGTGGGAGAGAAAAGTGTGACCTAATGTTAATTACAGATGTCAATTATATTTGTGTTGTTTAGAGAACATTATGTCATTGGCAGTGTATTAAAAGATAGGCAGCCATAATTTGAAATCATCTTGGCAAGTTACTGTCTGTAATGGAAAGGAACCATGGCTGCCATCTAGTAATCTCCCAGGGATATCAGAAAGCTTAGTGGCCGTGAAAATAAATGGTGTCATTAGAAAAAATAAAAATCTATGAAAAAAAATATATGAAGAAGTTGTGATGACTTCAGCTGAAAAAGAAAAAAAGAGCATTGGATAGTTTTATTATCTTTGAGCTTAAGGAAAATGATCATAAAGAAGATGGTGACCAGCTGTTCCTCAGGGCTACAGCAGGAAATGGCTTAACTTACAAGACAAATTTATGTTGACATAATGTAAGAACTTCTTGACAGCATTGAATTTTAATCACTTAAAACAGGCTCCTAAGGACAGCTGAGGGAAATGTCTGCTTTGAAAATCTTTAACGTTATGATTATGATAAGCATTGCAATTGGCTGCTGGGGCTTGAGTAAGGTCCCATCTAGAAGAAGAAAGCTGGTTTTAGGTAGGATTACTAATTATGTCCCAAACTTTCCCTGTCCTATCTTTTGGTATAGTCTCACACGACTGAGTGGCTTCACTTTCCCTTTTCACTTTCATGCATTGGAGAGGGAAATGGCAACCCACTCCAGTGTTCTTGCCTGGAGAATCCCAGGGATGGGGGAGCCTGGTGGGCTGCCGTCTATGGGGTCGCACAGAGTCAGACACAACTGAAGCGACTTAGCAGCAGCAGCAGCAGCACACAACACCAATAGAATCCCAACCAAATGATCAATTCATTTCTTAGTCCACGTCACAGTTTTGAGCATCTACTCCTTGCTCCCGTGTATGTGTAAGTAAAGAGGTCGCTTCCATTTTTTTGCCCAAAATTTATAAGTATCACATCTATTCAACGGATCTGGTGTTTACACAAGGCTTTTTGTTAACTGTTATTTCTTAGTATGTGCTTTCAAATAATATATATTATGTAATATATGACACAGTCATTACAACACTATAATTTGCAAATGGTTATGAAGATGTTAAGAATAAAGAATGTGTTTCTCTGACACTGTATGGTAACAGATAATGTTCAGACCATGTAGGATTTCAAGAAATATCCAGAGGGAAAAAAGATACTTTAATAAATTTGCTCTCTTATAACTTAGAAGTTTATATTTGTTTTTAGGTTTTTTAAAGGAGACCCTCAGTCAGGTTTAAAGAAAAAACCCTTATGTAACATAAATGCTATTCTAATCATGATATCTAATTTCTAAGATGAGAAGATCACCATACACAGCTTAAAGGACTATTGAATTCAGTGGGAGATACATGTGAGCACCTAGGACTTGGGCTCTCAAATATAATAAAACAGAATAACTAAGAGGCTGGTAGCCCCTGACAGTATCAAAAGGTGAAGTAATTCAAGGAATGAATTAAGAAATGACAGATACTGGATGACTGTTTACCAAAAAAAAAAAAAAAGTGTTGGGGGGAGTTCTTAAGAAGGGAAAAGGAAATTACACAAATTCAATTAATTTGATTTGAGAGGGAGTCTATCCCATTCAGTATTTCAAGATTCCTTCTGGAAGCTGCAAGGCTCTCTGATTCCCCATTTCTTTATATCATGAAGTCGATTCTTTCAGGCCTATTCAGCCTCATCAAACTGGGTCTCCCACTGAGAAGCATCATTAAGATGGCAGTTCCCCCAATCTTCCACCTGAGAAATGGCTGTGGAATTCACAGATTTTCATCCCCCACTGCACTCCCTCACATCCAACTGATTTCAAAGGGAGCTGTGTATATCGAAGACAGATGCAGGGAGGCAGAGCAGGAGGTTTGGTCACTTATATTCCTAAAAGGAAGTAGAGTTGTACAAGAAGGATGAGTATTTTTCTGCATAATTTGATCAGATGAATTGTGCATAGCAGAGTTTATCAAGAAAGAATACTGTAATGATTCATTTTATTCTTTTCACCTCTCCTGCATGTTAATGTTTGGGTTTCACAGCCAATATCCCATAAGTGACACTTAACCAGGCTACAGTTAGATTCCACAGGACAATAGTATATGCAACATATCTATTCTCACATAATGTTGCTTCACCTCAGGCAACAGGTATAAACCTGAAAATTTTAGCAGTGATTGAATATTGAGGGTTTGGGGGGATTAGGGGGTTTTGTTTTGAGTATTAGTTTTATTGGAATATAGCTGAATAACAATGTTGTGTTAGTTTCAGGTATATAGCAAAGGGAAGCATTTATATACATAAGCATATATCCACTTTTTAAAATTCTTTTCCCATATAGACCATTACAGAGTACTTCATGGAATTCCTGATGCTACATGGTAGTCTCTTATTAGTTATTAATTTTAGATATGAATAAAGTGAAAGTGTTATTCATTCAGTCATATCTGACTCTTTGCAATCCCATGGACAGTAGCCCACCAGGCTGCTCTGCCCTTGGGATCTCCCAGGCAAGCATACTAGAGTGGGTTGCCACTCCCTTCTCCAAGAGATCTTCCCAACTCAGGGATCAAACCAGTGTCTCTTGCATCAGCAGGTGGATTCTTTACCATCTGAGAAACCATATTAGTGTGTATATGTCAATCCCAATCTCCCAGTTTATCCCTCTCCACCCGATCTTGCCCCCTGGTAACCATAGGTTGTTTTCTGCATCCATGACTCTATTTCCATTTTCTAAATAAGTTCATTTGTACTGTTTTTTTAGATTCCACATTTAATTAAACAAATCTGTCCTAAGTGACCTCGAGGTCCTAAATGAAATGATATTTCAAGGAAATCTAGGTTGACTCTTTCTTAAAAATAAATAGTCCCTTGGAAAAATAAGGGAACTGTCCTGTGCAATAGTTGATGTTCTTATGTATTTACTTGTCTTATTATCTTAAAGGAGTATAAACCTGAGAAGTTTTTACACACATATTTACATGGCTCTAGTTAGACACTGATTTGATAGATATCTACTTGATCTTGCTAATTTATCTTCTTTCTTAATGTCATTTTTTTTTTATATTCGTCAATGCTGCTGCTGCTGCTGCTAAGTCGCTTCAGTCGTCTCCGATGATGTGCGACCCCATAGACGGCAGCGCACCAGGCACCGCCATCCCTGGGATTCTCCAGGCAAGAACACTGGAGTGGGTTGCCATTTCCTTCTGCAATGCGTGAAAGTGAAAAGTGAAAGTGAAGTCGCCCAGTCGTGTCCGACTCTTAGCGACCCCATGGACTGCAGCCCACCAGGCTCCTCCGTCCATGGGATTCTCCAGGCAAGAGTACTGGAGTGGGGTGCCAGCGCCTTCTCCATATTGGTCAATACAGAAGGCACTGGCACCCGACTCTAGTACTCTTGCCTGGAAAATCCCATGGACGGAGGAGCCTGGTGGGCTGCAGTCCATGGGGTCGCTAAGAGTCAGGAACGACTGGGCGACTTCACTTTCACTTTTCACTTTCACGCATTGCAGAAGGAAATGGCAACCCACTCCAGTGTTTTTGCCTGGAGAATCCCAGGGGTGGCGGAGCCTGGTGGGCTGCCGTCTATGGAGTCGCACAGAGTTGGACACGACTGAAGTGACTTAGCAAATTCTATTTGGTTAATGATTAAAAATAGTGATATTCAACTCTATTACTAATTGGAATATTACAAACTAAAGAGGAAAAAATTATTTCATTTTAAAAAATTCTAGTACTTCCATATTGAACATCTAAAACTTTTGTCTCTTATCTAGTTTCAGTATCCTTCCATATTAATGTCCAGACAGTATAATGTATAGCTTTTCAATAATATTTTTCTGCTATTGCTATGCAAGTAATTGCAAATGCATTCTTATATACTATTTAAACAATACAGAAGATCTTCGAATCCATGTGCTTGCCACTCCCCCTTATCTGCAATAACTCTTTTATGTCATTCATGTTTCAGTTCAATTGTCACCCTCCTCTGAGATGCCTTCACTGACAACTACCTTATATTAAATTATATTACGTTATTTATTATCTGTTCCCAGTGGGAAGGTAAGCTCTTAAAAAAAAATGGGGCAGGGGATGGGTGAACAGGAAAGGATTTTAGTTTTATTCACTCCTATATCCCAGTCCCAAGAATAGTGCCTAGCACGTATTAGATACATGTCAGTTTTAGTTCAATAGATTAATTAATGGCAGACAAAATAAATGCATTTAAACTTATTTTAGAAAGTATTACTGAGACAGAAGTTCATGGATTCCATATGTTTAAAAATAAGCAACCAATCTCTTTCAATATTAACTCACAGGTCTTAAATACACAAAAAGCATTTAAACGGACCTTGTATCACCTGTGTTCTGTCACATGGTTTCAAGTCAAGTATAATCAACGAAATGTCACTTGAGATCAGTATCTCCAAATTGAACGTCAGGTCTGAAACTTCAAATGCAAAATGTATAGTCCCAGGCAAGGATAAATCATATATGATGTTGGTTCAAATCATTATCTTTATTTGTCTTCAAGTTTATAGTTGTCAGTGAGTCCTTTCCATAGTTAAAATGGTTGTATTTATCTCATACAAGAATCTCTGTGAATATTCATAAATTTAAGATTTGAAGCAGGATAAGGAGCCTGCAAATGAGTGAGAAAAATATTTTTTAGGTGAAAATGTACTATTGTTGGCTCTTTGTAATATCTCATTGAAACAAGTAGTCCTTATTACAAAAACTTCTCTAACATTAACATTGTCCATATGTGAAATAATTTTCCCAGACTGATACTCAGTTTCCCATTTCCAAATTATAAAATCATAATTTGAATAATCTTTTGGGACATTGCAGAAGCAACTGTTGAATCAAATCAAAGAATTACTATTTTATAATAAAACTATGTCCTGTGGTAGACTAATTCTTTTGGGTATTAATATTAAAACAAAAATACTACTTTTTTATAAAACTTCATATTGTATATAGTGAGGCAATGTTCTGATTTCATTGTTTTACATGTAACTGTCTAGTTTTCCTAGAGCTATTTGTTGAAGAGACTATCTTTTCTCTACTGTACATCCTTGCCTCCTTTTTTGTAAATTAACTGACCATCATGTGTGGGTTTATTTCTGGGCTCTGTTCTCTTTCATTGATCTAAGTGTCTGTTTTTGCACTAATACCATACTGTTTTTGATGACTGTAGCTTTGTAGTATAGTGTGAAACCAGGGAGTATGCCACCTCCAGATTTGTTCTCCTTTCTTAAGATTGTTTTGGCTGTTCAGGGTCTTTTGTGTTTCCACACACATTTTAAAATTATTTGTTATAGTTCTGTTTAAAATGTCAGTGACATTTTGTATCTGAGGATTGCCTTATGTAGTATTGTCATTTTAACAGTCCTTCCATTCCATATCTTTCCAGTCTGTTTGTGTCATCTCCAACTGGTTTCATCAGTGTCTTAGAGTTTTCTGAGCAAAGGTCTTTTACCTGCTTAGTTATATTTATTCCCAGGCATTTCATTCTTTTTGATGTGAATGTAAATGGAATTTTGAAAACAACTTTCCTCTCATGTACTTATTATCATTATTACACTCTTAAACTCTGGTTTTTCTTTATATTTTCTCTTTGTTAAACTTCTCACCATGTTTATCTATTCTTCTCCTGAGTTGAGAATCTTTATGATCATTACCTTGAACTCTTTATGAGGTAGATTACCAATCTCCATTTTATTTGTTCCTCATCTGGAGTTTTATCTTATTCCTTCATCTGGAATATATTTCTCTGTTGCCTCATTTTGCCTACTTCATTGTTTTTATTTCTATTTGGTAAGTTTAATACCTTTCCTGATCTTAGAGAGGTGGCTTTATGTAGGAGACATCTTATGGGGTTCAGCACTGCACTGTCCTCTGGCCACCAAATCTATATGCCCTAGCGGGGTGCTGAATTGGGCTATGTGAGCCTTTTTGTTACAGTAGGCTCACTACTATGGACTCAGTGGTAGGCGTGGCTACCCCCTAGTGCAATTGGTTTTCAGGCCCAGCCTTGTGCACAGATTATTGCCAACTGCAGATAAGTAGGACTTGGTGCTGGTATAGCTGGCCTCATAGCTGAGGGAATCTCAATCCTGATGACAGCCTACTGGTGGGCAGGGCTGGGTCACCAGGAGCTTGCTGTGGAGCTCCAGGGGGCTCTGGAACTAGTACTGGTCCAACTTGGGATGACTAGCTGCAGGACCAGGATTCCTAGGGCTTGTGTCAACCTGCTGGTAGGCTAGGCTAGTTTCTGCCATGGCTGGCTGTGGGATCTGGGTTGTCCAGACATGGTGCTGGCCAGCAGGTGGGTTGTTCCAGGACTCGGGGCCTCCTAGAGTGGTTCCCCCCAAGAGTGGTCCCAGGCTGCTTGTGGTTGGCCCATGTCTTGAAAAGTGATTGGCTGCATTGCTGCAGATATCCTGGGGCTGGTATCCAACTGCTGGTGGGCAGAGCCAGGTCCAGGGGGCACTGGCCGTGAGGCTCAGAGGCCATGGTGCTGGTGCTTGCCCACTAATGGGTAAGGCCAAGTCCTGGGCTCTCTGGTGGGTGGGACCGGGTCTTCAAGTGTTTGGGTCAGAAAATTCCACCAGGAACTGACTTGCAGTTGGGTGAGGCTGTGTATCTGTCCATCTAGCTGCTGGCCTGGGCCATCCCAGGATTGGTGTCAACTGGTTGCTGGGAAGGGCCAGGTTTGATCACTAATAAGCTAGAGAGAGGATCCAAAACTGCACTCACCAGTATCAGTGTCCTTGTGATAGGATGAGCTCCCCCAAAATGGCTGCTGCAGTGTCTACATCCCCAGGTTGAGTCCCAACTGCCTCCTGCCTCTTTGGTGGGGGGGGGGAGGCGGTTCTCCGAAGTCATAATGGGTCTGACATAGGGCCCCTCCTTAATTACTGCTTCTGCCTTGGTTCCAAGAGTGTGTGAGACTTTGTGTGTGTCCTTTGAGAGTGGAGTCTTTATATTCCTTAGGCTGACGACACTCCCAAAAGTAAACTCCACTGGCCTTCAAAGCCAAAAGTTCTGGAGGTTCATCTTCCCACCACAGGACCCCCAAGTTGGGGGGGCTCAATGTTGGGATTGGATCCCTCATTCCTTGGAGAAAACCTCTACAGTTGTAATTATTCTCCCATTCGTGGAACACCAACCTGAGGATATGCAACTCAACTATACTATGTCCCTACCCCTACTACCCATCTTGTGGGTTCCTTGTTATATCTTTATTTATAGACGATCTTTTCTGCTTGTCTTCAGGCCATTCTTAATAATAGTTGCACTGTAAATAGTTGCAACTTTGGTGTGCCTGTGGGAGGAGGTAAGCTTAGGGTCTTCCACCATCTTGGTCTCCTCTATTAGCCTACCCCTTATAGCCCAGAGAATAAGGTGGTTTTTAAGCATCTGTATCTCTGAACCATCCATCCCATTTCAAGCCAAGCCATTTTAAATTTTATCTCTTTTGAGTATTGAGGATATGTCTAAGATGTTACTCAAAACCAAAAATGATTTGACAGCTTAAAATAAACATACAATATCTATAAATATTTTCTTTCAAAATCACCCAACAAAATTGCATTTACTTGTCATGGCAGTGTCAGTTTGTTTTTATGCTATTTTACCTGCAAAACACATATATTTGGGCAGTTGTGCTGAATAATTTATATTAAAAAGCTACTTTATAGTCTAAATCTAGAATATATTCATTTATGTATCTTCTATTAAACTAATCATGCTTCTTTGACTCATTTATAACCTTGAATTTGATGATAAGAATATCTTAATTTTAATTATAATAAGTATATTGATTGATAAAGGTTTTGTGTATATCATATTTCAATAATATATGTATTTTTGAAATACTTCCTTATATAGTACAATTTTAAGAAACCAAGGCAAATAAATCTGACAGGAAGGTTTCTCTGCATAGGTTACAAATAGACTATGTAAACTTATTAAAGCCTTTAAAATGAATATTACTTGAAATAAAAGTTACTTTTAATGTCAGACTGCTAATTAAAATAGAAGAACCAAATAATACTCTAATGAGTAGAAATGTGAAAAATAAAGCTACAGTATTAGACAGCACACACTCTAATGTGTTTCTGTGTCATAAGACCTCACTACAGTCTAATCCTGAGAAAATGGTAAGATACAACCAAATTCAGCTGTCCCAAAAATGAGTAGTGAATTACAAAGTTCATTTTTAAGTACCTGGGAGTAAATACAGAAAGTGCAATCGTGTCATTACTACTTTATAAAAAATATGTATAGTGGAAGTAATAAACATGCTGATGATAATTTATGATAATGACAGTAAGTTAATAGAGATGTTATGAATAAAAGTAAGGTTTTAAGAACCAAAAATCTATCTTAAATACAATATAAAAATGAATGGATAAAAATACATTATAAATAAGCTTCTTTTATCTCATATTTGCCCCCTGGTTTGTAAAATGGTATGTATACTTGATGATTAGACCATATCATAGCTCCAGCAATGTAGCACCTAACAATTACACAAATTTCAGTATACTTAGCATTCAACTTGGAGAAGGAAATGGCAACCCACTCCAGTATTCTTGCCTATATAATCCCGTGGACAGGGGAGCCTGGTGGGCTGCTGTACATGGGGTCGCACAGAGTCGGACATGACTGAAGCCAGTTAGCATGCATGCATGCATTGGAGAAGGAAATGGCAACCCACTCCAGTGTTCTTGCCTGGAGAATCCTGGGGACAGAGGAGCCTGGTGGGCTGCTGTCTATGGGGTCACACAGAGTCAGACACGACTGAAGCAACTTAGCAGCAGCAGCAACAGCATTCAACTTAAGTAGAAAGGGACCCAAATCACCAGTTCCATTTAACACTTTCAAAAACCAATACGTAGTTTGGCAATGTGAAGGTTTTCTTTTGTTTTGCTGTAATAAAGTGATCAACAGAATGTTATTAGTGCAGTTTACAGTCTCCCAACCACTGTGAAAGATTTTAGGGTAAAGGTATTTTTAAAATTTAGGTTCTTCTTTACCCCCAACCAAACAAGGAAGTTAGATCCTTAACTAAAGTGGTTATTTATATTCAAAATTACTATATTTATGGTTAAGATTTTATTATTTCTATACAAATAGCCTTGTGTCAAAGAAGAAGGAATTATGTTTCCAAAAAAAATTAGAAATTTAAACGTGAGATACTCAAAGTGTTTTTAAAAAACGAATTTTCTTCAACTCACAAACATTTAAGCAAAAAAATTTTCAATTAAAGATGCATTTAAAAGTGGAACAAGAGAATTCCTTGGCAGTCCAGTGGTTAGGACTCTGTGCTTTCATTGACGAGGACCTGGGTTTAATTCCTGGATGGGGAACTAAGATCCCTCGAGCTATGTGGAACAACCAAAAAAAAAAAAAAAAAGTGGAACAATACAAAGATTTGCTAATCTTTCTGATATTAGAGAAAATTACCCAATGCTGATTAGGTATACTTTGCAAAATACATGATGATTTGTTTATACTTGTTCCAGAACTTCCTTTGCTATAGCATGTCAGTGCTATCCACAGATCTAGAGAGAAACAGATGGAGGAAGAGAAAAACGTGATATGGGCTTACCACTAAACCATTTGGAGCATCCACCCTCTCAATCTGTCAGGCTCTGGTTTAGTAGTTCTCTACCTTCCCCTCAGATTGAGCATATCCATTTATGGGGTTGGTGAAAGGGTTAAGAAGATGAAAAGGCAAAGAGCATAAAAAGAAGATTTGCTGATTGTCTTCCTCTGTCAATAGCATCAGCAAATTTAGGCACTGAGTTAGCATTGAGACATTAGTGAAAGCAAAGAACATTCTAGTTTTTCTTCTAAAAAGTTTAAACTATTCAAAAGTAAACTAGACTCACTGGTCACATTATACCCCCAAACGTCTCAGACTCAACTCCTCCTTCTTCTTTCCTTTTTTCCCCCAATTTCTATATATTCATCCCAGGGCAAAAATCCCAACCACCATTGCCCATACAATTCTCAAGAAAAAAATGAAATTTTTAATTTCATTAAAAATTAAATGCATTAATTAATACATTTAATTAATTTCATTTTTCTAAAATGAGATTTTTTTAAACCAAACTACGTATTGGTTTTTTTTGGCAATTTGGTGTCTGGTTCCTCTGCCTTTTCTAAAACCAGCTTGAACATCTGGAAGTTCACGGTTCATGTATTGCTGAAGCCTGGCTTGGAGAATTTTGAGCATTACTTTACTAGCGTGTGAGATGAGTGCAATTGTGCAGTAGTTTGAGCACTCTTTGGCATTGCCTTTCTTTGGGATTGGAATGAAAACTGACCTTTTCCAGTCCTGTGGCCACTGCTGAGTTTTCCAAATTTGCTGGAAATTTGGAAAACAAATTTGAAGTGATACCTCTGGAAATCTGAAAATTTGAAGTTTTCCAAATTGTCCAATTTTTTAGGGTTAGAAATATTATTTAAAAAAAAAACCACTATTTTCTGCTTACATTATTTTCCTTTACTAATTTCACCAAATTTATACTTGGACACTTCTTTTTTTTTCCCCCTGTGATTTTATATCTGTCCTCTGAGACATTGACTATACTCTGGATAATATAGACAAAATTTGAGGGGAATGCATCTATATGAGGCAAAAAGATTTCCAAAGCAAGAATACATTTTTGTGGCTAGCCCCGTCCCTGTGCAGACAATGGGGTACTATCAGTGGCTGATCTTTAGTGGTGAGGCTAAGCCCTGCATTTATGTAGCTGTGAATTCCCTTTATAATTAGCTGCTTTGTTGGGGTTTGCCCTACTGTTAATCAATTTCATTTCTGATCAGAGAGAAAGCATGGGATTTAGATCAAGGTGGAGTACATTACTGATCCTTCCAGTTTTAGCCTAAATATTCTGGATATTACACGATCACTTATTTCACCATTTCTTTCCTATCTTCAAAATTTTTAGGGATTACACTGAAATACATTCTGCTTCTGTGTAAATTTGCTGCATTTAGCAATAAGGGCAGAATCATGCAAATACAGACATAAAATTAAAGTACCCACAAATATGTGTGTCTGTGTGTGCTAAGTCACTTCAGCTCTGTCCAACTCTTTGCGACCCTATGGACTGTAGCCCACCAGGCTCCCCTGTCCGTGGGATTCTCTAGATAAGAACACTGGAGTGGTTGTCATGCCCTCCTCTAGGAGATCTTCCCAACCCAGGGCTGGAACCGGAGTGTCATATGTGTCCTACATTGGCAGGTGAGTTCCTTACCACTAGCACCACCTGGATACAAGATGTAATTTCAGCATTATTATTTAGAAATTAGCTATTCAATAATCTGAGTGCTTGAGACAAAACTTATACTTCCATTTAGCTGTTGTTAATGATTTTCAGTTAATATGGTTTTTGTTAATTATATGAATGGCTCTGTGTTTTTCCTCAGAGTAGTAAATATTCCTAAGTAACAATCTTCCATGCCATGTATGAAAATCAACCAAATAACTACATCATTATGATTCATGCTTTTATATATATATATATATATTGTCTCTTGGCATTTAAAAGTTTATGGGTAAAAAGTGAATATTAAGTATATACCCTAATTTATTTTATTTGGATATTGTTGGCAGTTACTATTTTTAAAACAAAGTCTTATTCCTCTCTTTAAGTTTGCCTAAAATGTGGGAAACCCTAAATTGTATAGAAACAAACACAATGTGTATGTTTCTTCCACTAAGTAGATGGCTTGGTTTCCCAGAAGCTAAGTGGTGAATGCAGGGAGGAAGTGAGGCAAGACTTTGGGGGAATTATCTGAGCCTTAAAGAAATTTAGAAGGTTTGGGAGTTAAATACGGTTCAAGGTGGTTCTTATTGTGAATGTCTAAACTATTTTGCCCTTCCATGGTGAAGTGCCATAAAGTGAGATGTGAATAGACTGTGAAATGGACTTTTCTTGTGCGGCAAGCTTCAGCCAAACAGTTATCTCATTTAAATACATATGTCAGCATCCTGTTAGGTGAGAAAGTTTTGTGTGTAAACTGGGGAGCTGATTAAATGGAAATAATTCCTAAATTGTATTTGAATTATGGGATAATACTTAATTATCTGACAATATTAAGGCTTTACTTCATGGTCTTAATCAGTGAAGCTTTGAGAGTTGACAGATATTTACATATACATATGTACATGTATTTGGTTTTCCCAGGTGGGGCGGTGGTTAAAAAAAAAAAAAAAACAACTCTCCTGGCAATGCAAAAGTCACCAGAGACATGGATTTGATCCCTGGGGCAGGAAGATTCCCATGGCAACCCACTCCAGTATTCTTGCCTAGAAAATTTAATGAACAGAGGAGCTTGGTGAGCTCCAGTTCATGGGATACAAAAGGTTGGACATGACTGAGCACACACATATACATGTATTTAAATACATTCATAAAAGAAAATATTTCAATTTAATATAAGTTAAAATCTTTTAAATATTAGTATATATGCAGAATAAGAAGAATATAAAATCTAACTATTAATAGACAAGCATCAAAATAGATATAAAGAATTGAGTATGCATAAATGAGTAATTGATCACTCATTACAGAAATGAATCCTTGTACAACTAAGATTGTCACTTTCATTTAAGGAAACAAAAAGAAAGCAAAAATGAATGTCAATGGGAGTTTTTAAGTAAATAATTCTGGTTGGGGTTACTATTTTAAAAAATGAGCACATGCTTATAAAAATACAAATAAAAGCTATAGTAATGATAAGTAACATATATTAAATGACTTGTATACCCTGGGTGCTTTATAACACTGAATTAATTCTCAAAACCACTTTATGAGGTAGCTCTATAATTTATTATACAAAGAAATAGAGGAAAACAATAGAATGGGAAAGACTACAGATTGCATCAAGAAAACTGAAGATACCAAGGAAGCATTTCATGTAAAAATGGGCATGATAAAGGAGAGTAACAGTAAGGACCTAACAGAATCAAGAAGAAATTAAGAAGGGGTGGCAAGAACACACAGAACAATACAAAAAAGCTCTCAATATCCTGGATAACCACGATGGTGTGGTCACTCACTAGAACTGGACATCCTGGAATGTAAGGTTAAGTGGGCTATAGCAAGAGTTACTTGGAACAAAGTTAGTGGAGGTGATGGAATTCCAGCTGAGCTATATCAAATCCTAAAAGATAATGCAGTTAAAGTGCTGCACTTAACAGGTCAGAAAACTTGGAAAATGCAGAAAACTTGGGAAAAAAAAACAGAAAAAGATCTGTTTTTTATTCCAATCCCAAAGAAGAGCAATTCCAAAGAAGAATCTAACTATCATACAGTTGCACTCATTTCACATGCTAACAAGTTAATGCTCAAAGTCCTTTAAGCTAGGCTTCAGTAGTACATGAACCAAGAACATCCAGATGTACAAGCTGGGTTTCAAAGAGGAGAGGAACCAGAGATCAAATTGCCAACATTCACTGCTGCTGCTGCTGCTGCTGCTAAGTCGCTTCAGTCGTGTCCGACTCTGTGCAACCCCAGAGACGGCAGCCCACCAGGCTCCCCCGTCCCTGGGATTCTCCAGGCAAGAACGCTGGAGTGGGTTGCCATTTCCTTCTCCAATGCATGAAAGTGAAAAGTGAAAAGTGAAAGTGAAGTCACTAAGCAAGGGAATTCCAGAAAAAAACAACCTATTTCTGTTTCATTGACTTCACAAAATCCTTTGACTGGATCACAACAAACTGTGGAAAACTCTTCAAGGGAAGGGAGTACCAGATCTGTCTCCTAAGAAACCTATATGCTGGTCAAGAAGAAACAGAACCAGACATGGAACAACAGACTGGATCAAACTTGGGAAAGGAGTATATCAAGGCTACACATTGTCACCCTCTTGTTTAACTTATATGCAAAGTACATCATGCAAAATGCTGGGCTGGATGAATCACAAGCTGGAATCAAGATTGCTGGGAGAAAAATCAACAGCTTCAGATACATAGATGATACTACTTTAATGGCAGAAAGTGAAGAGGAACTAAAGAGTCTCTTGATGAAGGTGAAAAAGAGTGAAAAATGAAAAAGGTGGCTTGAATCTCAACATTCAAAAAACTAAGATCATGTCATCCTGTCCTATCACTTCATGGCAAATAGAAGGAGAAAAAGTAGAAGCAGTGACAGATTTTATTTTCTTGGGCTCCCAAATCCCTGCAGTTACTGCAGCCATGAAATTAAAAGATGCTTGCTCCTTGGAAGAAAAGCTATGACAAACCTAGGCAGTGTATTAAAAAGCAGAGACATCACTTTGCCAACTAAGGTCCATATAGTCTAAGCTATGGTTTTTTTCAGTAGTCATGTACAAATATGAGAGTTGGACCATAAAGAAGCTTGAGCGCCAAAGAATTGATGCTTTCAAAATGTGGTGTTGGAGAAGACTCCTGAGAGTCCCTTAAACAGCAAGGAGATCAAATCAGTCAATCCTAAAGAAAATGAGTCCTGAGTATTTATTGTAAGGACTGATGCTGAAGCTGAAGCTCCAATACTTTGGCCACTTGATGGGAAGAGCCGACTCATTGGTAAAGAGCCTGATGATGGAATAGATTGAAGGCAAAGGGAAAAGGGGATGTCAGAGGATGAAATGGTTAGATAGCATCACTGATTCAATGGATATGAATTTGAGCAAACTCCAGGAGATAGTGAAGAACAGAGGAGCATGGCACGCTGCAGTCCATGGGATCACAAAGAGTTGGATACAACTTAGCAAGTGAAAAACAACCACAACATTATAATTATTTAACATTTTAAAAATGAGGAAACTGATTCTCAAAAACGTTGGGATTCAATTCCTGGTCTCTTTGACCTAATTGTCCAAACCTACTATCGAGTAGGAAAAAAAGAAAATGGTAATCACCTACAACACTATCATTCTGATATAGATAAATATATAGCCAGACCCACATACAAATCTATAAATTCAGCTTCCCTGGTGGTTCAGATGGTAAAGTATTTGACTCCAATATCGGAGACCCAGATTCAATCCCTGGGTCAGGAAGATCCCCTGGAGAAGGACACGGCAATGCATTTCAATATCCCTGCCTGAAGAATTTCACAGACAGAGGAGATGGGTGAGCTACCTGGGCGACTCTACTGGGTCGCAGAGTCGGACACAACTGAGTGACTAACACTTTCACTTTCACTTTGAAATGGTATTTATTATTCTTTTAACTTAAAAGTGATTTTTCTCGTTGTTCTCCCTATTCCCATTTATGAATTATCTAATGGGAAGTGTTGTTTAGAAAAACTTTATCAAATCAAGACATTCCAATTCTTTGTTGAAAATCCTGTGCTTTTGGAAACTTAAGTATTTGTGGGAGAAGATAAATTTGCTGATTTTTTTCTTTCTCATCAGATCAGATCAGATCAGTCGCTCAGTCGTGTCCGACTCTTTGCGACCCCATGAATCGAAGCACGCCAGGCCTCCCTGTCCATCACCAACTCCCAGAGTTCACCGAGACTCACGTCAATCAAGTCAGTGATGCCATCCAGCCATCTCATCCTCTATCGTCCCCTTCTCCTCTTGCCCCCAAACTCTCCCAGCATCAGAGTCTTTTCCAATGAGTCAGCTCTTCGCATGAGGTGGCCAAAGTACTGGAGTTTCAGCTTTAGCATCATTCCTTCCAAAGAAATCCCAGGGCCGATCTCCTTCAGAATGGACTGGTTGGATCTCCTTGCAGTCCAAGGGACTCTCAAGAGTCTTCTCCAACACCACAGTTCAAAAGCATCAATTCTTCCACGCTCAGCCTTCTTCACAGTCCAACTCTCACATCCATGCATGACCACAGGAAAAAACACAGCCTTGACTAGACGAGCCTTTGTTGGCAAAGTAATGTCTCTGCTTTTGAATATGCTATCTAGGTTGGTCATAACTTTCCTTCCAAGGAGTAAGCGTCTTTTAATTCCATGGCTGCAATCACCATCTGCAGTGATTTTGGAACCCAAAAATAAAGTCTGACACTGTTTCCACTGTTTGCCCAACTATTTCCCATGAAGTGATGGGACCAGATGCCATGATCTTCGTTTTCTGAATGTTGAGTTTTAAGCCAACTTTTTCACTCTCTTCTTTCACTTTCATCAAGAGGCTTTTGAGTTCCTCTTCACTTTCTGCCATAAGGGTGGTGTCATCTGCATATCTGAGGTTATTGATATTTCTCCCGGCAATCTTGATTCCAGCTTGTGCTTCTTCCAGCCCAGCGTTTCTCATGATGTACTCTGCATATAAGTTAAATAAACAGGGTGACAATATACAGCCTTGACGAACTCCTTTTCCTATTTGGAACCAGTCTGTTGTTTCATGTCCAGTTCTAACTGTTGCTTCCTGACCTGCATACAAATTTCTCAAGAGGCAGATCAGGTGGTCTGGTATTCCCACCTCTTTCAGAATTTCCCACAGTTTATTGTGATCCACACAGTCAAAGGCTTTGGCATAGTTGATAAAGCAGAAATAGATGTTTTTCTGGAACTCTCTTGCTTTTTCCATGATCCAGCGGATGTTGGCAATTTGATCTCTGGTTCCTCTGCCTTTTCTAAAACCAGCTTGAACATCAGGAAGTTCATGGTTCACATATTGCTGAAGCCTGGCTTGGAGAATTTTGAGCATTATTTTACTAGCGTGTGAGATGAGTGCACTTGTGCGGCAGTTTGAGCATTCTTTGGCATTGCCTTTCTTTGGGATTGGAATGAAAACTGACCTTTTCCAGTCCTGTGGCCACTGCTGAGTTTTCCAAATTTGCTGGCATATTGAGGTCAGCACTTTCACAGCATCATCTTTCAGGATTTGGAATAGCTCAACTGGAATTCCATCACCTCCACTAGCTTTGTTCGTAGTGATGCTTTCTAAGGCCCACTTTTTTTTTTTTTTTTTTAACTTTACAAATTGTATTAGTTTTGCCAAATATCAAAATGAATCCACCACAGGTATACAAGTGTTCCCCATCCACTTGACTTCACATTCCAGGATGTCTGGCTCTAGGTCAGTGATCACACCATCGTGATTATCTGGGTCGTGAAGATCTTTTTTGTACAGTTCTGTGTATTCTTGCCATCTCTTCTTAATATCTTCTGCTTCTGTTAGGTCCATATCATTTCTGTCCTTTATCGAGCCCATCTTTGCATGAAATATTCCTTTGGTATCTCTGATTTTCTTGAAGAGATCCCTAGTCTTTCCCATTCTGTTGTTTTCCTCTATTTCTTTGCATTGATTGCTGAAGAAGGCTTTCTTATCTCTTCTTGCTATTCTTTGGAACTCTGCATTCAGATGCTTATATCTTTCCTTTTCTCCTTTGCTTTTCACTTCTCTTCTTTTCACAGCTATTTGTAAGGCCTCCCCAAACAGCCATTTTGCTTTTTTTGCATTTCTTTTCCATGGGGATGGTCTTGATCCCTGTCTCCTGTACAATGTCATGAACCTCATTCCATAGTTCATCAGGCACTCTATCTATCAGATCTAGGCCCTTAAATCTATTTCTCACTTCCACTGTATAAGGGATTTGATTTAGGTCATACCTGAATGGTCTAGTGGTTTTCTCTACTTTCTTCAATTTAAGTCTGAATTTGGCAATAAGGATTTCATGATCTGAGCCACAGTCAGCTCCTTGTCTTGTTTTTGCTGACTGTATAGAGCTTCTCCATTTTTGGCTGCAAAGAATATAATCAATCTGATTTTGGTGTTGACCATCTGGTGATGTCCATGTGTAGAGTCTTCTCTTGTGTTGTTGAAAAAGGGTGTTTGTTATGACCAGTGCATTTTCTTGGCAAAACTCTATTAGTCTTTGCCCTGCTTCATTCTGTATTCCAAGGCCAAATTTGCATGTTACTCCAGGTGTTTCTTGACTTGCTACTTTTGCATTCCAGTCCCCTATAATGAAAAGGACATCTTTTTTTGGGGTGTTAGTTCTAAAAGGTCTTGTAGGTCTTCATAGAACCATTCAACTTCAGCTTCTTCAGCATTACTGGTTGGGGCATAGACTTGGATTACTGTGATATTGAATGGTTTGCCTTGGAAACAAACAGAGATCATTCTATCGTTTTTGAGATTGCATCCAAGTACTGCATTTCGGACTCTTTTGTTGACCATGATGGCCACTCCATTTCTTCTGAGGGATTCCTGCCCGCAGTAGTAGATATAATGGTCATCTGAGTTAAATTCACCCATTCCAGTCCATTTCAGTTTGCTGATTCCTAGAATGTCGACATTCACTCTTGCCATCATTTGTTTGACCACTTCCAATTTGCCTTGATTCATGGACCCCTGGACCATGGACCATTCCAGGTTCCTATGCAATATTGCTCTTTACAGCTTCGGACCTTGCTTCTATCACCAGTCACATCCACAGCTGGGTATTCTTTTTGCTTTGGCTCCATCCCTTCATTCTTTCTGGAGTTATTTCTCCACTGATCTCCAGTAGCATATTGGGCACCTACTGACCTGGGGAGTTTCTCTTTCAGTATCCTATCATTTTGCCTTTTCATACCCCACGCCCAATGTAAGAGAAACCCAAGTAAGATGGTAGGTGTTGCAAGAGGGCATCAGAGGGCAAACACACTGAAACCATACTCACAGAAAACTAATCAATCTAATCACACTAGGACCACAGCCTTGTCTAGCTCAATGAAACTAAGCCATGCCCGTGGGGCAACCCAAGACGGGAGGGTCACGGTGGAGAGATCTGACAGAATGTGATCCACTGGAGAAGGGAATGGCAAACCACTTCAGTATTCTTGCCTTCTTTCTCATAGATGCATTTAATGTATGTTCAGATTTGTGTCAAAACATAGGCTGGTTTCTTGTTTGACCCATTTTATGGATCTGTGTCTATTAATGATGTTCTTACCAGTTTGATTAAAGATTAGTAATAGTGTGTATAGAAATAGTATGCAACAATGAATCATCAGATTTTATTTATACCTCGGCCTTTATTTAGCATGTTCTTTCTCTCCTGGATTTTGGCGACATTAGCTCCTGAATTTATACCCTCCACAAACCCTGGAAAGAACGTTGGATTTTTACCATACATTAAATATTGCCTATTAGATATTCAGCAGAATAAACAATTTGGGTGCCACAAGATTGAACTCCTTATGCTGAAAACATTTGATAATTTCTCAAGCCCGGCTCTTACCACACATTGTTTAAACTTGAACTGTTCAGGTTTAGTGTGATGGTAAAAATGGTGAATTGATTCTTGGTCATGGTCCACATAAGTCCAGTTGAAGCTACTTGGAACTCTTGCCAGAATCACTTAGGATCAATGAGATGCTAAAATTCAGAGAAAGGCCATGAGGAGTTTGAAAGTACTTATGTGTTTTGAAGAAAGAACACTTTTTGCTTTCAATAGAGGTTTCAGTAGTATAGCACTGATGCCTGTGAAATTACTTTATGAGAGAACACCCATTCCAACCACTTACACTTAATAAAGGTATGTAGATTTATTTTGTCTTAACATTTGAGTTTTCTGCTTAAAGAAACACCCCAAAATTTATAACAAGCAAAAATCAAGAAAACTGGAGGGGGACACATTACTGTATCAAACATGGTTTTCTTAAATTACATAAGATTTTTTCTTTACTAGTAAAGTTTTCTCTATCATATCCAATAAAATGAAGCATTTCTGATGCAAACACTAATTTAAAAAATGAGTACAACTCTATTTTTCTGGAGTGAAAATATTAGCATACATATATATATATATATACACACACACACACACACACACACACATACACACACACATTTAGCATGTTCTGCCTCTCTCTATATTTAGGACTTCCCTGATGGCTCAGATGGTAAAGAATCTTCCCACAAGATTTGATCCCTGGGTTGGGAAGATCCCCTGGAGAAGGAAATGGCAACCCACTCCAGTATTCGCCTGGAGAATTCCGTGGACAGTGGAGCCTGGTGGGCTACAGTCCATGGGGTTGCAAAGAGTTGGACACAACTGAGCGACTAACATATAGCAGATATAATTTTCCTGTTGTAGTCACTGTTGTATTCCCAGAACTTGGACCAGAGCCTAGAGTGTAATAGGTGGGGTTTCTTGATGTGTACTTAGTCAAGTCAGACTCTTTGCAACCCATGGACTGTAGCCCACCAGGCTCTTCCATCCATGGACTGCTCCAGACAAGAATACTGGAGTGGATTCCCATTTCCTTCTCCAGGGAATCTTCCCAACCCAGGGATCGAACCCAAGTCTCTTTTGTCCCTTGCATTGGCAGGCTGGTTCTTTAATACTAGTATCACCTGGAAAGTGAAATAAGTGCTCTGTAAAACAAAAAAGCTATATTTTTCTGGAGTGAAAATATTAGCAAATAGGGGTAGGACAAGTCAGAGGCCTCAGCCTAAATTCTACTTCCTCCACTGAATCTTGAGGACCAATAAGACGGTAGTCTACTTTGTTTCCCCAAATGGTTAAGTAGGTACAATCTGCTAAATTTTACCAATGTTATAAGGGATATGAGAAACAAATCTGTCAATTTTGTGATCAAGGAGAAAGATGGTTAGCACTCTTCTTATTGGGCCCAAATTTTTAAGAGAATAAAATGAGCAAAAAATAATGATCATAATTATCTCCTTTGATTTTACCATAAAATCACCATACCTTGCAATGTGCATGCATGCCAGTCATGACCGACTCTGTGACCCTAGGGACTGCAGTCTGCCAGGCTCCTACCTCCATAGGATTTTCCAGGCAAGAATACTGGAGTGGGTTGCTATTTCCTCCTCCAGGGGATCTTCCCAACCTTGGGATCAAACCCGTATCTCCTGTGTCTCCTGCATCGCAGGCAGATTATTTACCACTGAGCCATCTGGGAAGTCCAACTATATCATGGATAACTCCCAAACCATGGCAAGTGAATACATGAAAGAGCTGATCTCTTCTTTCTTTCATTTAGCCTAAACACCAGTCTAACACTTGTGCTGTTTTGAAATGAGAAACTGAAACATCAGCCAGTGGTTGATGGACTATGGTTGTAAATGTATTGAATATTTAGGTAAATGAACATTTGATTCTCTTTCTTAATTTTTCAGGATTTTTTGGAATATTCTATTTCACATTAGCTAGCCATCACTTCAGAGCAGAAATAAATACAACAAGACAGGGAAATGGAAGCATCTACTTTGGAAAACTAATAATGTCACTAATTGATGCTGTACGTCCCCCTTCATTCACTCTCCCAGACAGGACTTCAATGTGAATAGAACATGCATATTCAACACCCCTTGTTCTGATAGAAATAGCCTCTCGCTGAAGAATAGGGGCAGAAAAAGAGCAGAAGCCACTTTCTATGCATTTATATAATTGTAATTTCTGACCAACACAAAATTACTGAATTATTTCTTCTTCCACTCCAAAATTCATCCCATATTTTCTCTTTAAAATCCCTGACATCAGGATTTTACTTTTTTACATACTTTAGAAAAGTTATCACTTTCATTTTTATAAGAAATCAAGTAAACATCATACATTTCATATCAGGTATCTACTCTTCTGTCTTAGAACATGTCCAGCCAAAGTATCTGTATGAGATGTTTTCCTACATGAGAGACTTAGATACATGAATTCCACTGATGACAAATGTTCTAATTCTAATAACATCTGTCATAAAAAAGTAAATATGTACTAATATGCACATCAAAACAAATATCCAGATAAACACATTTGTGTTTGTCTGAATTATTGCCTTTATTACTGCCATTATATCTATTGTTCTTCTGCACTATCATCAATTCTTTTGTATTGAGATATTTTATAATTTAACCTGCCATTCACACTAAAAACAGAAAAAATACTCCAAACTAGAAGAGAGGAGAATGTCAGTTTGATCACCAAGTCTTATGATGTATGCCACTAGAAATTCTCATTGATTAATTTTTATAATTAAAAGTTATCGTGGTGACTGTGGCATATGTAAACAGTATGTAGTTTACTGAATGCATTAACAACAAACTGGGCTTAGCCTTATATTATTTTCTGATCTTACTAACTTTTATGAAGGGGAAGAATATGAGAAATAAATGTAGTAAAGATGTTTTTGCTCACCGTATAATTTTTAAAAATTAATCTTTTAATAGAAAATACCACATCATTTAGGGATAGTCTCCATATGGCACTCTGTTAACAATTTCATCAGGTATCAGAGTCCGACTACAAATTCAAGGCATCCTATCTGTGACAGATGAGCTTCTCCTCTTTTCAATGTGGATTCAATCCTCCTTCTCCTACAGGTGGTAAAATTTACAGTGAGCAATTGCTGCCTTAAGCCAGGATGTGCATAAGCCAAGTGCAGAGTCAAAAATAGGACACAAATCTCCCGACCCCTAACCTCTTCCTCCATCCCCAGCACTGATTTTTTCTCCCTGCTCCATGGTGGCAATAGTGGGCATAGCCAGATGCCAAGGTTTTGTTCCTTCTGTCATCAAGAAATAAATTTCACGGTTAAGGGAGCTCAGCCAGTCCCTGATTGCAAAGCACTTTGAAAATGAAAAACCAAATACAGTGTAAGTGCTAGGTGCTGCTATTATTCAGAAGGTAAGAGACGGAGAGCAGAGCTATCATTATGATTATTTGGATCTGGGATATAGAAGAATTTGGGAAGGGAGGCAGAATGGGCCATAGGTAGTATAACTGAACAACATGAAGAAGTTTCACTAAGAAAATTTAACATTTTCTGAGGCATGAAACCCTGAACTAACAACCGGGAGCTTTGATTATATTAACAGATTAGTAGCATTCTGATTCCTAAACATTTACAGGGAATAGCAGAGCAATAAGGAACATATAGAAAATTTACTTTTCCCATGTCACATTACAAACAAACACACTTATGAGGGAAGAAATGCGGTGATGCTTAAGATAGAAACTCTGGTGAAGGAACTGGCAAATGGTGTAATGAATGACTCATAGTCCTTAGAACAAGACATTTAGACAAATTCCTCCAAAATTCTCCCAGTGAACATGGAACCTCTTATTTAGGGAAAATTGATACTACTATAACATAGTCATAAATAAATTTTCAGACAGCTAGCTTTAACACCCTTAGCAAAGGGAATAAGACAAATCAAAATGATAAGTCATTTTCATCTTAATCTCTGAAGTTTTGTTTATATTACTCCCTTTCAAGCATGACTTCACTCTTTAATTCCATCTACCTAACTTTGCTCCAGTTTTGAAAGCCCAACCAAAACCTCCAACTCCTCAAACAAGTCTTCACTAATCAGTTTAATATAGCAATGCCTCACTTTGATTTGCTGGTGGTGGGCAGTGCCCAATATTAAAATATTTTTCAACTTTTTAAAATAAATTTTAAACATTTAAAAAAGAAATTAATAGTTCAGTAACTCAGATCAGATCAGATCAGTCACTCAGTCGTGTCCGACTCTTTGTGACCCCATGAATTGCAGCACGCCAGGCCTCCCTGTCCATCACCAACTCCCGGAGTTCATCCAGACTCACATCAATCGAGTCAGTGATGCCATCCAGCCATCTCATCCTCTGTCGTCCCCTTCTCCTCTTGCCCCCAATCCCTCCCAGCATCAGAGTCTTTTCCAATGAGTCAACTCTTCTCATGAGGTGGCCAAAGTACTGGAGTTTCAGCTTTAGCATCATTCCTTCCAAAGAAATCCCAGGGCTGATCTCCTTCAGAATGGACTGGCTGGATCTCCTTGCAGTCCAAGGGACTCTCAAGAGTCTTCTCCAACACCACAGTTCAAAAGCATCAATTCTTCGGCGCTCAGCTTTCTTCACCGTCCAACTCTCACATCCATACAAAGTTCAGTAACTACCCATATATACTTACCACCCAAATTCAACAACTTATGTACTTTCTGTATCATTTAATTTTTGCTAAAATTTTTCAAAATAATTTGCAGGTATAATAATACTTTAAGTAGAGAAGTATACATCTTCTAAAAATAAACATATTCTACATAGTTGCAGCACCATTTTCATACTTATGAAAATTAAAAATTATTCTATAATCTAAAATCAAGTCTAAATTGAAATTAGTCCCATTTTCACAAATTATATACTGGGTTTTGTTAAACTAGAGGATCTAATCAACATTCATGCTTTATATTAGGTATTTTGTTGTTATATTTTTTTTGGGGGGGGGCGGTTGGTCAAAAACTGTTTACTCACTTTTAAAAATCTTTTTGAAGGTATTCAAACAAGGATGTTTAAAAATAAAAATAATTTTTAAAATTGGCAAACCTCTAGCAAAAATGTCTAAAATATAGAAATATTTACTATTATCAGCAATGAAAGAGAAAGCATCTTTAAAGACCCTTCAGATACTACAGGTTAGTAGAATATTATTTTAAAAAATGTATGCCTATAAATTCAACGGTGTAGTTGAAATGAATCAGTGTCTCAAAAGATACAAACTACCGAAAGAAAGAAAGTGAAGTCACTCAGTCGTGTGTGACTCTTTGCGACCCCATGGACTGTAGCCTGCCAGCCTCCTTCATCCATGGGATTTTCCAGGCAAGAATACTGGAATGGGTTGCCATTTCCTTCTCCAGAGGATCTTCCTGACCCAGGGATCGAACCCAGTCTCCCGCACTGCAGGCAGACTCTTTACTATCTGAGCCACCAGGAAAGCAGTTCATACAAAAAGAAATATATATGAAAATATATTTGGATTAATGAAACATGATAGTTAAAAACATTTCAAGAAAGTAAATTCTGAGCCTCAATAATAATACAGAAAATTCAACCAAACATTTTAGAAAGAAATAATAATTCCATACAGACTCTTTTAGTACATAGAAGAGAAAGAAATATTTCTAATGCACTTTATGAGGACAGCATAATCCCAAGAAAGGCATTACAATAAAAGAAAATCATAAACTAAAATCATTCATGAACATAGACACATACATACTAGAAAAATTAGCACATCAAATCCAGCATTATATCAAAAATATATTAGCACTTATGTTAGGGGAAGCACACTGACTGAAACCGCCCACCCTAGCCAGGCACCATAGTAACCATTTGCATAAGTTGTTTTACGGACAGGAGGTCCTGGTAAGAAACAGGGAACTAATAAGCTACCACCATCCGGAAGAGTTCGGGAAAGGTCAAAAGAAGACACCACATGTCTGACCACCTCCCAGAATGCTCCTCTCTGGCATCCATCTTGGCTGAACAAGGTGTGCACCACCAGGAAGGACTCTGAGTCAGAATGATTGGCTAAAGACAACCCAGAAACTAACCCCATCACCATAAAACCGGAGACTGCGAGCCACGTGGCAGAGCCGTTCTCCTGGGTTCCCTTACCCTACTGCTCTCCACCCGGGTGCCCTTTCCCAATAAAATCTCTTGCTTTGTCAGCACATGTGTCTCCCCAGACAACTTATTTCTGAGTGTTAGATAAGAGCCCAGTTTTAGGCCCTGGAAGGGGTCCCCCTTCCTGTAATACTTACATTAAATGTAAAATATTGCAATACCTCAATTAAATGACTAAGATTGTCAGACTTGCTTTAAAAAATAAAAAGTTTATATGCCTCTTATACAAAAGGCATCAATAATACATGACACAGAAATTTTGAAAGAGACTTCTCTTTCAAAGAGAAAATAAGAACTTCATGCAAATACTCTCCAAAATAAAGCTGGTGCTGTAATATTAGTGGCAACAAAGTAAGCAAGATGCATGACTATAAAAACAAGAGCAAAAATCACATAATAAAAGGGTCAGTCCACCAGAAGGTATAAAAATTCTGTATTTTACTGCACCAGTGTTATGGGTTCAAAATACGTAAATAAAAAGAAAAGGAGACAAATCCATAATTACACTGGGGACTTGAACTCTTTATTTTTAATACCTAGATAAAGTAGAAAAAAATCAGAAAAGATATAAATGATCTAAACAAAACAATACAAAAAGTTGCCCTCATTTTCATATATAAAACACTGAAGACAATAATAAAGAACACACATTCTTAGCAAATGGCCCTATTTGCTTAGATATTAGTTCATAAAGCAAGTCTCAGATGTTTTTTTAAAAAAAATGCATTCATAAGATGTTTTTGACAACAGTGAAATTAAGTCAGGAATCAAAACAAAGAAGAAATACAACAAGAAACACACATGCACATCATTTGGAAATAAACCAGACAGCAAACAATTTTTTAAAAACAAGAAAGAACTGGAAAATATTTGGAACTGAATGATAATTATGGTAGTATTTATATAAATTTTTGGAATGTAATGAAAACAGTGCTTGGAGAAAAATATACAGTCTTAAACGCATATAAAAACAAAAGCTTGACATTCTACAATCAAAATATCCATCTTTGAAAGTTTAGAATTTTTTTAAAAACAGAAAATTAAACCCAAAACAAGTTAAAAGAAGGAAATAATTGAGATGAGGGCACAGACTAATGAAATAAAAAAATAAGCACTCAAAATACAAAAATGACAAAAGTGTGTTCTCTCCTTTTTTAAAAAACTAATAAAAATTAGGCAGTCTTTCACAGGATTATTCAACAATTTTGTTAATAGTAGGAACTAAAGCATATCATTATAAATCCTCCAAGTACTAAAAAGATAGAAACTAGGCTTTATCAACAAGTTTATACCACTAACAAAAAAGATTAACTCCTAGGGAAAAAACATTCTAATATAACCAACACAGTAAGAAAGAGCATCTATAATTTAAAATCTTCCTAAAAAAGAAATCTGGCTCTAGGAACAAAATTTTAAAACATCAGTCTCACACAAATTCTTCCAGAATAAACTTTCCAAATTTTTATAAGTTGAATAAAATCTTTATAAAATAGTTGACAAAGACATTCAAGGAACAAAAACTCGAGAAAAATGTCTCTAGTAAACATAGGTGAAAACTCTTAAAATAGCAGCAACTGAATGTGGCAGTTTATTGAATGGATAAAACAACACAATGAAGTGTGACAGCTCTTGGAGTGTACGGATGGTCTAATATTTAAATTCAATCTGTAATTCACTACAGTAGCAGAGTAAAGATGAAAAATCATATAATCTTCTCAAGAGATGTAGAATACATCTTTCATAAAAGTCAATACCATTTTAACACATAGCAAACTTATCAAAAAAGGGAACCTTTTCATTCTGATAAAGTACCTTTCAACAAACTTATATTCAGTGATGAAATATAAAAAATTCTCATTCTAAGATTCAAATTAAAAGAATACTATCATCATCCCTTTTATACAACATTCTACTGGTGGTACTAACCATCAAATGAAGAATTAAAAGTAAATAAAACATATTAACTTTCAGAAAGCAAAGACAAATTTTCCATTACTCTTAGATAACATGATTTTATATCCTAGAAAATCCAAATAAACCCAGGAAAAAAATCATTAAAATTAATAAGAAATTTAGCAAAGTCTCTGTATACAAGGTCAACATTAAAAAAAAATTATGTTTCTATATACCACAAAAAATAATTAGAGCATGATAGCTTTTAAAAGATAAAATTTTAAAATACTTAAAATATTAAATTTAAAAAATCTCTCAAAATTGTTTAGTATCACTATACAATAATCTACAATACCTTGGTGAAATAATAAATAGTGGAAATATATGCTATAATCATGGACTAGAAAGCTCCATACTATAAATATGTTTACTCTCCTCAGATTGATTCATATATTTAACAAAAGTCCAATAAAAATGCTACTGATGTTTCTCTTGGGTTGGCATTTGATAAGCTGTTTCTAACTATATATAGAAATGCAAAGGGCCAAGAAAAGACAAGACAATTTTGAAGAAAAGCAAAGCAGGAGGACTTTCAAAACTTATTAAAGTTAAAATAATCATAGTGATGTTCAGCTAGGTAATATACCAGAGAAACATAGTATAGAATTAGAAACAGACCCACGCTTACATAGTCACTTCAGTCATAATAAAGATTATATTGCAGTACAATAGAAAAGATTAGTCTTTCAACAAGTGATGCTGGGTCAAAGGAAAAATACATAATATGTATGTTAATCCCCAACTCACACTATAATTCAAAACTGATTCAAGATAAACTATGAACCTAAATATGGAAGATAAAACAATGAAACTTCTAGGACAAGCAGACAAAAATATCTTCATAGCCTTGGACTAAGCAAGAATTTCTTAACAAGACCCAAAAGCCCTAAAAATAAAGAAAAGTGTTATAAATTTGGCCACACTAAGAATTTCTGTTCATTAAAAGACTGTTAAGAGGATGGAAAAAATAAGCCACAACTGAGAAGAGATATCAGTAGAAAAACATTCCTTAGAAAAGACACATGTCCAAAATATACAAAACACATCTGAAAATCAGTGTAAAGATGAAAAAAGCCATGGAAAAAATGAGTAAAAATTGTTGAACAGGTACAACAAAATAGAACAATATGCCCAGTATGAGAAATGCAATCACAATAAAATATCACTATATACATACCAGAAGTATCCAAAATTCTTGTTGTTAAAGATGTAAAGCAATAGGAACTTTCATATACTGCTACTCTCATGGCCTTTGAAAAAGTGACAAAATCCATTATGTATTTTGTATGCATATGCAGCCTAATGATGTTCATAGGGGTACTATTTGTAAATTCAAAAAAATGTAGGCTAGGCGTTGGGTATATTAATACAATATATAGCAATAAACTAGTGTGGACTATTGCTAGATACAACAACAAAACAGAATTCTACAACCTAATATAAAAATAATGTCAGGCCTACACAAATCTTTTAGGTGATAGATATCAGAACAGTGACTGAATTTGGAGAGGATGGTACTCTGGGAGCATGTGAGGGAGGGTGCTTCTGTTCTGCAGGTGATTTTCTATTTCATGATCTGGGTGATGCATACATAGTTCACCTTGTGAGAATTCATTAATCCATACCTCTAGTATCTGCATCCATTGCTGTAGGTCTATTCCTGGAACTAAAGAGCCTCTTGATGAACGTGAAAGAGGAGAGTGAAAAAGCTGGCTTAAAATTCAACCTTCAAAAAACGAAGATCATGGCATCTGGTCCCATCACTTCATGGCAAAGAGATGGGGAAGCACTGGAAACAGTGACAGACTTTATTTTGGGGGCCCCAAAATCACTGCAGAGGGTGACTGCAGCCATGAAATTAAAAGATGCTTACTCCTTGGAAGAAGTTATGACCAACCTAGACAGCAAATTAAAAAGCAGAGACATTACTTTGCCAACAAAGGTCAGCCTAGTCAGAGCTATGGTTTTTCCAGTAGTCATGTATGTATGTCAGAGCTGGACTATAAAGAAAGCTGAGCACCAAAGAATTGATGTTTTGAACTGTGGTGTTAGAGAAGACTCTTGAGAAGGGGACGGTGTTGGAGAAGACTCTTGAGAATCCCTTGGACTGCAAGGAGATCCAACCAGTCCATCCTCATTGGAAAAGACCCTGATGCTGGGCTTGAAGGAAGGAGGAGAAGGGGATGGATGACAGAGGATGAGATGGTTGGATGGCATCACTGACTCAATGGACATGAGTTGAAGCAAGCTCTGGGAGTTGGTGATGGACAGGGAAGCCTGGCATGCTGCGATTCATGGGGTCGCAAAGAGCTGGACACGACCGAGCAACTGAACTGATCTGAATTCCTTTACAAAGTTGATCCATAAAGTACATAACTCAAACACCCTGAAGTCCCTGGCCCTCTGCCCTTTGATCTACTGCCATGCCTTCTGTGCAGATGGCCATCAACAAAGTAAGTCACTAGTCCAATGTATGTGTTTGTTCCCAGGTCTCTGAGTATTTCTGGAGCTAATATTACAATCCTTGCTCTCCAAGTCATCTTGGCCTCAGCGGGACTCAACAATTCCCACAAAATCCTGTCCTCTCTCCAAACTGGCTCTCTCTCTTTCTCTCTCTCTTTTTTTAATTTCAAATTATCACTACCTTAACAAATTCACTACTCTATCTCTTCTTTTCTCATCAGTTCATTTTGCTTCCTCTGCTTTTATAAAACAGAAGCACCATGGAGACCTCCCCACATCACACTCAAAACTAGGAAATTAAGCACAGAAATCCCACCTCTGTTAACAGGAGATACCAGGCTGAGGAGACCAAACTACCAGTGCATACCTCAAATTCCTCACTTATCAGGTAGTGTATGAGTCTTTCTTTGACTGTATGTGAGCAATAAGATTCAACAGGGATTCCACCATAATTTAAAGGACTTGGACAAATAGAAATAAACAACCTTGCCCTTTCATCTTCTGGTTTCATAGTCAAAAAACGTATTTACTTTCCTGCTAATCTTCTTTTCCCCACTAAAATCTTTTCTCCTTTGTAAGACAAATGCTTTACCTCTGCTTTAGATTCACTACCCCTCTCATGATCCAGGATTATCCTTCACTAATGATTCCCTATTTGCCTTTTATCTTCAATCTATCTCTTGTACAACTCAAAAGGCAAGTATGCTTATTCCACTCTCAATTAAAAGGAAAAACTCTGCCTTTCTGTCAATAAAAGCCTAGCTTTTATCACATGCCTGAGCTCCAAATCTTTTCATCCAGTACCTACTAGATATGCTCAACTTGTAAGTTATAAACGCAACTCAAACAGATCCATTAGAAATCCCTACAACATCTTTGTTTACCCACTCCATATAATGATTCCCATTGCTCTGATGGGAAGTCATCCTTGAATCTTCACCTGATGCAGTCAAAATACTCAAGTAAAGTCAATTCTATCTCCTAGAATTTCTTTCAAATATATCTGATCAACTTCGTCTGCTACTGCTTTAATCTGGGTCTTGTTACCTTTAAAAAATTCAACTGAGTGAAAACAAATCTAGATATACTGTTTTTAATATACAAAATGATTCACAAAGTTTGAAAGTTAAAACAAGGCAAATATATGACAGTCTATACTGTACTATATTCTTACCACACTATACTTTTAACATGACATATTTACTTGACATCTGTCAAATGAAAAATAGTACCTTCTATCAAAGGCTCATAGAATAGTTACCAAAATGGATTAAATGTTAGATCACAGGTTAAAAAATATCCTCTATCATTTTCAAAATATAAAATCACGTATGTCCCTTTGTAAGCATACAATAAAAAGCTGCAGAAACAAAATAAATTTTAAGTAAACCTTATCAAAAAAAAGTCTCATGTAAATAAATCCTCAGTAAGTGTCAAATAACTCTGTATTAGAGAATACTTAAAAATAATTAAAAGTAGATCACTATAAATCAAAACACAAGACAATGTAAAAGCAGACATAAGCAAATCGTAACAACTATTTTCAATGTTAAATGAATAAAAAAAAAAAATAGTGAACTGGGCATCCAACTAAATAATAAACACAACATAAATAAACCTGAAACAAAACTAAAGAAAGCAAGAATTAATACAAATAAAAGCATTTTTTTTAAAAAGGCAGGAAATCAGAACAATTGGGAAAAAGGAGACTAACAAAAGTAGCAATGACTTTCCCATTTACCCTAAATAACTATGTAAAACATAATGATAAAGCATCTCATTAATAATAGCCTCCATAGAATCTAAATTATTTGGATAAACTTTACACAAAATATAGGATGTTCATGTTAAAAACAAATACTTGGCTGGAGGGGCACGAAAGCAGATCTGAATCAAAGCTGTGGCATATTATATTCTTGAAAGGCAAGTTTAGTATTATGATGATGTCAGTTCCCTCTTTATTACATTTTTATTGTTGTTGTAATCGATTACCACAAATTTTGTGGGTCAAAGCAACATAAATGGATTCTCTCATAGTTTTGAAGGTCAGAAGTCCGAAGTGGGTTGAAATCAAGTTCTGCCTCCCTTCTAGAGGCTCTAGAGGAGGATCCATTTCCTTGCTCTATGCATCTTCTAGTGGCCACCTGCTTGCCTTGACTTGTGGCTCTTTCTTCCATCTTCAAAACCAGCAGTAAGACATCATCAAATCTCTCTTCTCTCTGTCCTCTGCTTCCATTATCTCCTCCTCTGCCTGTAACTCTCTGCCACTTCCTCTTTCCCTTACAAGGACTTTGTTATTGCATTGGACTCCGTTAGGACATATTTATTTAGATGTCTGATTCCAGTCAATACTGCCTTAATTTGACAGAGTAATTCTAAAGTATAACTGCAAATTCAAACAGATAAAACTAACTTTGAAATTTTGTAAGAATAATAAAAGGAGAGGACTTTCCTTCTCAGAGATGAAAACATGGTGGTGGTGGTTTAGTCACTAAGTCATACCCAACTCTGTCACAGCCCCATAGCAGGTAGCTTGCCAGGCTCCTCTATCCATGGGATTTCCCAGGCAAGAATATTGGAAATGTTGCCATTTCCTTCTCCAGAGATCCTCCCAATCCAGGGATTGAACCCGCATCTCCTGTGTTGCAGGCAGTCTCCTGCATTGCAAGCGAATTCTTTATGACTGAGCCACCAGGGAAGCCCATGAGAACATATGACACCATAATTATAAAGACAATGTAGTAGTAGAATAAGAGTAAATATATCTTGGAAGATAATTTTTAATATATGTATATGTAATTAGTTTTATAATACACAATAAGAGCTGACATTTAAGATCCAAAAGGAAAGGGTTGATTATTCAGTAACTTATACTTGGAGAGTAGGTTAATTATTTGGGGGAAAAAAAATTAGGATTAAAGTTAGATCTGTACTTCACACCATACATCAAAATAAATTCATGATGGATAATACCTTAACAAACAAACAAAAAATTAAACCATTAGATTGAAAGTAAAATATAAATGTTTATCTTTTTATTTTATTTTTCCCACCTAAAAAGGGATGAAATAAAAGAAAAATTGATAGCTTTGACCATATAAACCTATAGACACACTAACTTGCAAACAGCAGAAAAAAAAAAAAATTGGCGTAAACCGAAGTAAAAAAAAACACTAAAATAATGGGAAAATATTTTCAATCATATGACAAATGCTTCTAACATATTAAAAAATCCCATTAGAAAAATGGGCAAAGAAATTTTTAATAATTTATTAAATTAACACTTGTTAAGTGGAGCACAGCATGCCAGATGGTGAGTCTCAATTGAACAAGAGACAAGGAGAGAAATTGAGTTACAAAACTCTATTACTCACAGTTCTTGGAGGAAACACCTTGAAGGGCCACACAGGGAAGTCAAGGTAGGATGCAGCAAGAGAGACATAGTTTGGGGCACATGCCTTTCTTAGGGTCTTTCCTGGTGGCTCAGACAGTAAAGAATCCGCCTGCAGTGCGGGACACCTGGGCTCAATCCCTGGGTTGGGAAGATCCCTGAAGAGGGCGTGGCAACCCACTCCAGTATTCTTGCCTGGAGAGTCCCCATGGATGGAGAAGCCTGGCAAGCTACAGTCCATGGGGTTGCAAAGAGTCGGACACAACTGATTGACTAAGCATCGCCTTTATTAGGGTCCATTGGGTAGGGTGCTTTATAGTTACTGGGCTAAGATTGGTCAATGCAAACAAAAAGAGTGATTTTTGATAAGGCACATCGTGGTCTTATCTAAAAGGCACACATGGGGAAAGCCCTAGGAAGCAGGGGAGAATGTTGATCACAAGGGCTGCTGGGAAAGTTATATCAGGGACTGACATTTGCCTGTGACTCTACAGGCAGCACTCTAGGGCCCCTGCTTGCATGAGGATTAGTGTCAGTTTCAGGTCCCTGCAGGCTGCTTGGCCAAACCAAATGGATGGCAAGACAGCAACACCAAGAGTAGCTTAGCTAAATTCTCAGCTGAAATATTAACTGGCAAAAGGAAGATGAAAATGATCAACAAATACATTTTGAAAATAAACTACTCTGCTAATTAAAGAAAAGCGTAGTAAAAATACCTACACAGTGCCATATTTTCCTACCAAATGAACAAAGCTTGTTTTCTTTTTTCTGATGATATTCTTTGTTGCTTTCAATGAGGAGGAAGAAATAAACACTCATATACCAATCTAGCACAGACCTAAATTGGCACAAGGTTTCTGGAAGATATTTAAGTGCATTAAAAACTACATATATTTTAACTCTCTGACATGAACAGAAATACTTTTAAAGAAGAGTGTTTTTTATAATTGCAAAAAAAAAAGAATGTAACAACCAAAACTTCCATCAATAATGGATAGGCTAAATAAATTATATTACATTCATAGAAGTAAATATATATGGTAATTAAATATCACATTTACAGGTATATTTAAAGATATGGGAGAATATTCATTGAATATTAAGTGAAAAAATGTTATATAACTTTCTGAATAAGTTTTTAACATATATACATACATTATATTTATGATAAGGTTAAACAAGAAAATAACTTAGAGTGTCTTTCTCGATATTGACGTTTTAAATTTTAATTTTTTTAGTTTTTTTCTTTGTGATTTACCCTATTTTCACTGTAGGTTATACAATGAGTATTAATCGCTTTTGTAATTTTATCAATACCCGTAGATTTTGTTTTCAGAGCCATCTAAATAACAGAGCAAAAAGAACATAGAATATAAAACAAATAGATTATCCCCAATCACGTGTTAAATTTTTAAAAGTAATTTTTCTGGCTTTTCCCCCTATCTGAAGTGATTCTGCTTTAATGTTTAAATTGTTTAAATGCCTCTGGACCCATGTTGTTGCTGTGTTCTGAAAGTCCCTTAGCCGTGTCTGATACTTTGCAACCCCATGGACTGTAGGTCACCAGGCTCCGCTGTCCATGGACTTCTCCAGGCAAGAATACTGGAGTGGGTTGCCATTCCTTTTCCAGGGGTCTGGACCCGTAATACCTTGCATTGATCAACCTGGTCTAACCAACACAGTTGGTTGAGTTTCAGTTACATGCTTCTTACTAAAGAAAAAAGTTTTTTTATACATCTTAGGTAGGATTTGAGGTAAACCTCCCCAGCAAGAATAATAATTTCAAGAATTCAAGACATTTTCCTATTTCATATCCTTTATATATTTTCACTGGACCCTGGAATAACACCATAACTCTGTTTGGTGTGGATGATAATATAGGCTCAGCTCAGTTCAGCCACAAGAAGAAATTCTTTAAAATAGACAATAAATGAGAAGGAAAAGTCAGAAAGAGGATAGGATCTCTGATGAGTTCAAGGTGTTTATATGTGTACTGCAACTTTAGTCTGGCTTCTGAAATTATATCATACATAATTTCTGTTTGTCCTCCCGCCTTCAATCTTTCCCAGCATCAGGGTCTTTTCAAATGAGTCAGTTCTTCACATCAGGTGGCCAAAGTATTAGAGTTTCAGCTTCAGCATCAGCCCATCCAATGAATATTCAGGACTGATTTCATTTAGGACGGACTGGTTGGATCTCCTTGCAGTCCAAGGGACTCTCAAGAGTCTTCTCCAACACCACAGTTCAAAAGCATCAATTCTTCAGTGCTCAGCTTTCTTTATAGTCCAACTCTCACATCCATACATGACCACTGGAAAAACCACAGCTTTGACTAGATGGACCTTTGTTGACAAAGTAATGTCTCTGCTTTTTAATAAGCTTTCTAAGTTGGTCATAGCTTTTCTTCCAAGGAGGAAGCATCTTTTAATTTCACATTGATTTACTTTTCAGCTATCTTCCCTTTTGAAATTCTTTCTATTTCCACTTACACATAATTATCTAAACATGACTTGCATAGTATATTTAAGTTTTAAACTTAAAATTAAAAACCCACTTTGTTTGCTTTTTCTTTTCATTGCTCATTACTAACACCTAATATTGAAGATTTTAAGATGCCCTCCAGCTAGTGTATACTCCTCTGCATTAGCAAGGGATCAATAGCCACACTGTGGTTTCCGTAAGAATGACATTCTCACAATTATGACAGGCAGTGCAGTCAGAAAGCACTGTAGTACACCCAACAGTAAATGCTGTAAACATGTGATATATAAGGGCAAGAATAGGACATTAATATATAAACAAGACTCACTTTACATTATGAAATGAGAGACTTCTAAGGAACAAACATGGTTATCCTAGGAAAATAAATATTCCGTCATGTGGTGTTTGGCTTGAGGAGGCCATAACTATTAGTCTTAATATCAGTTCTCATATTTTGCTTGTATCATTTTGTGAAATATCACTAGAAAGCATTTTTATTTCATTGTCTTCTCAATTCCAGAGGTAAACTCTCAAATCTTTAGTAAAAGAGAACTTTGTTTTAAGAGACTTGACTTGGAGAACTGTCTCAAGCATTGGTAGAATTTACTGCCCCAAGAAAAAGCAATGCAAAAAAGCAATATGGCTGTCTGTGGAGGCCCTACAAATAGCTGTGAAAAGACGAGAAGCGAAAAGGAAAGGTATACCCATTTGAATGCAGAGTTCCAAAGAATAAGGAAAAGAGATAAGAAAGCCTTCCTCAGTGATCAGTGCAAAGAAGTAGAGGAAAACAATAGAATGAGAAAGACTAGAGATCTCTTCAAGAAAATTAGAGATATCAAGGGAACATTTCATGTAAAGATGGGCTCAATAAAGGACAGAAATGGTTTGGATCTAACAGCAGCAGAAGATATTAAAAAGAGGTGGCAAGAATACACAGAAGAACTGTACAAAATAGTTCTTCACGACCTAGATAATCACAATGGTGTGATCACTCACACTCACCTGAAGCCAGACATCCTGGAATGTGAAGTCAAGTGGGCTTTAGGAAGCATCACTACAAAGCTAATGGAGGTGATGGAATTCCAGTTGAGCTATTTCAAATCCTGAAAGATGATGCTGTGAAAGTGCTGCACTCAATATGCCAGCAAATTTGGAAAACTCAGCAGTGGCCACAGGACTGGAAAAGGTCAGTTTTCATTCCAATTCCAAAGAAAGGCAATGCCAAAAAACGTTCAAACTACCACACAATTGAGCTAATCTCACACACTACTAATGTAATGCTCAAAATTCTCCAAGCGAGGCTTCAGCAATACATGAACTGTGAACTTCCAAATGTTCAAGCTGGTTTTAGAAAAGGCAGAGGAACCAGAGATCAAATTGCCAACATCCGCTGGATCATCAAAAAAGCAAGAGAGTTCCAGAAAAACATCTGCTTTATTGACTATACCAAAACCTTCAACTGTGTGGATCACAATAAATTGTGGAAAATTCTGAAAGAGATGGGAATACCAGACCACCTGAACTGCCTCTTGAGAAATCTGTATGCAGGTCAGGAAGCAACGGTTAGAACTGGACATGGAACAACAGACTGGTTCCAAATAGGAAAAGGAGTACGTCAAGGTTGTATATTGTCACCCTGCTTGTTTAACTTATATGCAGAGTACATCATGAGAAATGCTGGACTGGAGGAAGCACAAGCTGGAATCAAGATTGCCGGGAGAAATATCAATAACCTCAGATATGCAGATGACACCACCCTTATGGCAGAAAGTGAAGAGAAACTCAAAAGCCTCTTGATGAAAGTGAAAATGGAGAGTGAAAAAGTTGGCTTAAAGCTCAACATTCAGAAAATGAAGATCATGGCATCTGGTCCCATCACTTCATGGCAAATAGATGGGGAAACAGTGGAAACAGTGGCTGACTTTATTTTTCTGGGCTCCAAAATCACTGCAGATGATGATTGCAACCATGAAAATTAAAAGAGGCTTACTCCTTGGAAGGAAAATTATAACCAACTTAGTATATTAAAAAGCAGAGACATTACTTTGTCAACGAAGGTCCATCTAGCCAAGGCTATGGTTTTTCCAGTAGTCACGTATGGATGTGAGAGTTGGACTGTAAAGAAAGCTGAGCGCTGAAGAATTGATGTTTTTGAACTGTGGTGTTGGAGAAGACTCTTGAGAGTCCCTTGAACTGCAAGGAGATCTATCCTAAAGAAGATCAGTCCTGGGTGTTCATGGGAAGGACTAATGTTGAAGATGAAACTCCAATTATTGGCCACCTGATGTGAAGAGCTGATTCACTTGAAAAGACTCTGATGCTGGGAAAGATTGAGGGCAGGAGGAGAAGGGGACGACACAGGATGAGATGGTTGGATGGCATCACCGATTCAATGGACGTGAGTTTGGGTAAACTCCAGGAGTTGGTGATGGATAGGAAGGCCAGGCGTGCTGCGGTTCATGGGGTTGCAAAGACTTGGACAGGACTGAACGACTGAACTGAACTGAACTGCAATATGAAACATTAAGCTCTTAGGCTATTTTAATAGATTATAAATATTTTAAAAGTAAAAATGTTCTTTTCTGTCTTTCCTTTATCAGTCCCTCATCTGATTCTGAATGGAAGTTTAGGCTGGATCTTGTAAACTTAGAGCCTTATACAAAAAGCTATAATTTATACCTATAACAAAGAACTTTGAGATTATCAATAAATTGAAATATGATCTGGTTATTTAGAAAGTTTCCCTAAAATGTCTGTTTACTTGTTTTCAAATTCTCCTAATCTATACCTCGATGATCTGGTCAGCTCAGTCAATTCTATTGACCAACATATTCATTGTCAGTCAATTTAATCTGAATAGTGGGTTTGTGTGAATAGATAGGACATAGTCAAATGCAAATTTGGATGTCCATCCAGCTAATTTGATCTGGAAACAAAGTAAACGATTACCATTATTGTGAAGTTTGGGGGTCTACATAGCCAGACTTTCTATATTGGTCAGGGTAAAATAATTGCCAAGTCCTAAATGTTTTTTGCTGTGTAGATCTGTTGTATAGCCACAAGCAATTTCACTTGGCTTATTCATTCTTCCTTTCTTCACTTCTAGAACATTATGGTTTAAATTGCAACCAACCTTTTGCACATTTGTTCTGACTTCTTTACGTTGTAACTACAATATAGCACATTTGAGGTCAAATCTGTACATTCTAATTACACAGAACCAAAAGCAGACAGGCCCCTGTGCACTTGTGAACCAAATACAACCAAATGTTTCCATTTGTGAACCCAAGATTACTGGGGAATTTCAAATATTTCTGTATTTCTCAACAACAAAAGGGGCATGCTTTCAGCATTAAGGCAAAAAGTAGTCTTTTTTTTTTTTTAACAAGGCTTGCAATAAATAAAAAATGTTTCTTTCCATGTGCTTGCCTAGAGTCTGGTTTTAAGAATTTCTTAGGTTTTCAGTAGAAATGTAGCTCCCTGAAATCTAAGAGGTGAAACTGACCAGCAATAAAAAGGAAATTAGTCCAATTCCATTGCCTAAAGGAAAAGAAATTTGAGGATGTGGAGAAAAGCAGAAAAGTGTTTAAAAAAATACATTTGTATTTTAAAAGTCCATTTTCATCTTCTAAATCCTTATTGAAAACAAGGCAATAAAATTTTCATGATATAAATATATATGTGGTCAGGTATTTAGAAATAAAAACAAGTCTGGCACTGATTTATGGAATTCTTTGTGCTTTGACGTGACTAAGGGTGAAAGGTTTCTTTTGCTAAAAATAATGACACCCATACCTAAGAAAGCATCTGGATGCCATTCTTGGAACTGGAACACTTTGCTAAAAATCAGGCCTGTGACCCTAGTAACCAGTCAGTCAGTCCATAAGTTTCTTTTTTTTCAAATGTCTTTTTGGCATACCCTTCTTAGTCATAGTTTTCTTTTTGAATACTGAGTGTTGGTATGTGACGAAGCTCTTTCCTATGTGATGTTTTACATTATAGAATTGAACAGATACTTACTACATGATTTTAATTCTCTAAGATGCATTTTTTTCCTGCTGTTAAATGAGTAATTTGACATGTATGTCAAAGTGTGTGTGCATGAATATGTGTCATCACTGGCAAAAGAATTAACTTTTTTGGACCTAAGTTTCTAATCCAAAAATTCTCAATATGATACTCAAGGTGCTTTTCTTATAGTTTAAGTGTGAGAGTGGAAGTGGTTGCTGGGGATATATATAGGAATATATAAGGAATATAAGATGTAAAGTTTTCACACGTCTATTTTATTTTATAATACTTATACACAAAAGTTATTTAATTGCATATTTGAGGCATAAAATAAATTTAAAAATAGATAAAGAATATCAGGCAGCTGGCTTCAAGTGCTATAGAGTATTTCCTACCTTTCTTTTCTAGTGAAATTTTGTTCTGAAACTACATGAGTGAATTTTTGCCCTAACCCTATATTCACACTCTAAATTTGTTGTCTAATTAAATAAATAGTAAGTCAACAGCGTAACAAAAAAGAAGTCATGGAAGGTCTGAATAATTATCCTGGTTTTAGAGATCATGGAGGAAATAAGCAATTTGGGCACTGGTTTTCTTAATGTGAATTTAAAATAGGCAAACCAGGAATTTTGGCCCTGTTAGTAAACATTTATCAGATGGTAAAGAATCTGCCTGCAATGCAGTAGACTGGGGTTTGATCCCTGGGTCAGGAATATCCTCTGGAGAAGGGAATGGCAATCCATTCCAGTGTTCTTACCTGGAGAATCCCGTGGACAGAGGAGCCTAGTGGGCTACAGTCAATGGGGTCGCAAAAAGTCGGACACAACTGAGCGACTAACACTACCTATAGGGGAAAAGGATAGTTATTGGCAATAAGCTTTTTTTCTCTTCTAGTTCTGCCATGAGGCTTTTGGGGATCTGAGCTCCCCAGTTAGGGATCAAACCCGGCTCTGACAGTGAAAGCACCAAGTCCTAACCACTGGACTGCCAGGGAATTCCCAGTAATAAGCTTTAAACTCTCTTTTTTCACTTTATAAATTCAAATCTTTATGATTTAGCACATATAGTAAGAAACATGAATATCATATGCTATTTGAGTAAGTATGACACCTTATGGTTATCTTAACGACAAATTTTGTCACTAAACCTTGATATCAGAATTTACATACTGAATTATATTTACATGTTTCTTTTATATATTCACATACTCTTGAGCAACAAATAGTTGTCTTGGGCATAGAGGTGCCTTTATTTATGAGAATATTACTTCTAAAAGTGTATATTACTAAGCAAGGAAGGAGAAAGAGGATGATGCTTCCTGCTGCTGCTGCTGCTGCTAAGTCGCTTCAGTTGTGTCCGACTCTGTGCGACCCCATAGACGGCAGCCCACCAGGCTCTGCGGTCCCTGGGATTCTCCAGGCAAGAACGGTGGAGTGGGTTGCCATTTCCTCCTCCAATGCATAAAAGTGAAAAGTGAAAGTGAAGTTGCTCAGTCGTGTCCGACTCTTCGTGACCCCATGGACTGCAGCCTACCAGGCTCCTCCGTCCATGGGATTTTCCAGGCAAGAGTACTGGAGTGGGATGCCACTGCCTTCTCTGGATGCTTCCTAGGTAAGATAAACCAACAGTGAATCCAAGTGACTCTCTTCCTACTCAGGCATCTGTGATTTGTATATCACCAGCTACAGACACAGAACTGGTTTTAGAACTCAGGTGTCTGGCATGTTGTAGGCTCTCAACGCATTCATTTACCAAAATGAGTTTTACTGAGCACTTATAACTCTCTAGGCTCTGGTCCAAGTGCTGGGAATAGAGCAGTGACCACAACAGGTAAATTATACCTGCTATCTGTTAGTCACTCAGTCATGTCCAACTCTTTATGACCCTGTGGACTGCAGCCTGCCAGGTTCCTCTGTCCATGGAATTCTCCAGGCAAGAATACAGGAGTGGGTTGCCATTTCCTTCTCAACCTTATCCAGGGGACCTTCTCAACCCAAGGACTGAACCCAGGTCTCCTGCATTGCAGGCAGATTCTTTACCATCTGAGACACCAGGGAAGTCCTGCTATAGTGAGTTTAATTAGGGCCTCCAAAAGACAAGTTCATTCTGAACCTCAGAATGTAAACTGATTTGAAATAAGGGGCTTTGCAGATGAAATTAAAGTAAGAATCTCAGGATAAGATATGGGTGAGTTCTAAATCCAATAATTTATAAGACAAATAAGGACAAGATACAGACAGAAGAAGGCCATGTGAGAAATAAATTTTTGTTGTTTATAAGACACTCAGTCTAGAATATTTTGTTATAGAAGCCCAAATGGAATAAGTACATTCAATATTCACTTCCTACGTTTCCTGACAGATATGAACAATGCTTATAAATAATGAACGAATATTCAAGGCAGATGGATATTCATAGAATACTATATGGGAATAGTCATTTCATTTTATGTTCTGTACTTCTTAGTCGGGGCAGTCAGAAATGAGAACTATGGTGAAAAGTGGTGTTGGTACTAAGTTACTATTTTTTATTATTTTAGTAATAGTATATTAATCAGATAGGTTACCATATCTAAAATTTCTGAGTTTTTTTTTAAACTTTAATGGACTGCTAAAAGGTGAAAGGCATTTTCCTTTAAAACTAATAATATACTCTCTTTTTCTAAAGTAGTACTTTTCATCATTGTAATTCCATATTTTATTTGGATAGCTGTTTGCTTAATAATTATCTCTCATAGATAGTAAGATTACAGAAGGGGTCCAACATATAACTTTGGGTTTTCTTTTTCACTCCAGTAGTACCCAGACTGTACCTAAAACATAACATAGTATGAATTCAAAATACTTACTCGCCAAATTACAAGTTAATAATGTCTATAGTAACCGACTCTGATGATGACATGTTCTTATCTCCAAACCAGTTATGGGCAGGGACAAGGCAGAGATGGAGGACTGGATGCATCAGATTTAGGTGTGCGTCACATGCTCCATCCTCGGAAGTAATAAGGTCAGTCATCTTCAACCAAAGCATATCCACTGGGAATAGGAAAAAATATCCTCACTGACTTTCCTCTAGAGGCCAATCTTGAGACAAAGGTTCAAGCGCAAATAGATTGTTTGGAAGGCAATCTCACAAACACTGATGGAGTGATAAAAGAACAGACTCTGTATGATTTCAATACCTCTGGACCAGGAAATTTTTGCACCTTGCTTTATGTCCCTGGATATGTCCCAGTGTCTCCTAGTTTATGGTCTATGAATAGAATTTGTTTCCTAGTGTCATGTGCAAATTGTATAAATCTTAATTATGTTGAATTGGTTCATGGTGCTTTTCAGATCTACTATATCCTTCTACTTTTCTGTATATTCATTCTACTGATTTTTTTTTGAGAGTTTGATATTAAAACTCCAACTAAAAATTTGTGTACTTAAATAATTGCAATATATAGTGGAACTATATGTATGTTTGTTCCGTATTTTCCAAGCCTCCTGAAATATGTTATCACACTTTCATAATTTAAAAAATAAAAAAGAGAAAACAGAAAAAAAGAAAAAAGAAAAGAGCAAAGAGAAACACTGGTGAGGAAGTCATGAAGATAGATAGGAAGATAAGGTTGCCAGTAAGTGGTCACTAATTGAGCAAGTTGCCACAATTGGTAACTGAGGCCTAATCCTACTGGGAAACTCTGATTACCTCCATCTGAGAGAGAAAGGAAATTTATACCCCAACTTCTATTAGACATTGACTGAGACACATTCCTGAAGAAGTTAATTCCCCAGCACCTTGTCCTATCAGACACAAATAGAGAAGAAACTCTGGAAACCAGAGGAAGTCCCTGAGGCAGAGAGAAATGTTGGCACTTAGGAGCTGGACCATTCTGCACTGAGTTGGTAAAATACAAGCAGACGTGGACTAGGTACCAATAACATCTGCTACAGGCGACCCCTCAAAACCAAAAAGGAGCGTGATTGCCTCAGTAAGGGAAAATGGAACCTGGGCAGCAACACAAGTAAGAAATCATATTGTTTCTTGGTGTTTAACACCTGAATCTGTTTAAGTGTAAAGCAAATGTTAATTCCATTGTTCCTTGGGAGAAAGCAAGACATAGTTATTAATGTGAATGCAAATGATCTTTGATCAAAAAGTGAATGTTCTCTTCAGTAATATAAGTTGTTTTTGAGCTGTCTCTGAGAACTATTGCATTTCACTGGAGGAAGGTATGCGAAGTAGGAAGTCAAGAAATACCTGGAGTAACAGGCAAATTTGGCCTTGGAGTACAGAATGAAGCACGGCAAAGGCTGATAGAGTTTTGCCAAGAGAATGCACTGGTCATAGCAAACACACTCTTCCAACAACACAAGACAAGACTCTACACATGGACATCACCAGATGGTCAATATTGAAATCAGATTGATTATATTCTTTGCAGCCAAAGATGGGGAAGCTCTATACAGTCAGCAAAAACAAGACCAGGAGCTGACTGTGGCTCAGATAATGAACTCCTTATTGCCAAATTCAGACTTAAATTGAAGAAAGTAGGGAAAAACACTGGACCATTCAGGTATGACCTAAATAAAATCCCTTACGATTATATAGTGAAAGTGACAAATAGATTCAAGGGATTAGATCCGATAGAGTGCCTGAAGAACTATGGATGGAGGTTCATGACATTGTATAGGAGGCAGGGATCAAGACCATCCCCAAGAAGAAGAAATGCAAAAAGGCAAAATGGTTGTCTGAGGAGGCCTTACAAATAGCTATGAAAAGAATAAAAGTGAAAGGCAAAGAAGAAAAGGAAAGATATACCCATTTGAATGCAGAGTTCCAAAGAATAAGGAGGAGAGATAAGAAAGCCTTCCTCAGTGATCAATGCAAAGAAATAGAGGAAAACAATAGAATGGGAAAGACTAGAGATCTCTTCAAGAAAATTAGCGATACCAAGGGAATATTTCATGCAATAAAGGACAGAAATGGTGTGGACCTAACAGAAGCAGAAGATAGTAAGAAGAGATGGCAAGAATACACAGAAGAACTGTACAAAAAAGATCTTCACGATGGTGTGATCACTGACCTAGAGCTGGACATCCTGGAATGTGAAGTCAAGTGGGCCTTAGAAAGCATCACTACGAACAAAGCTAGTGGAGGTGATGGAATTCCAGTTGAGCTATTCCAAATCCTGAAAGATGATGCTGTGAAAGTGCTGTGTTCAATATGCCAGCACATTTGGAAAACTCAGCAGTGGTCACAGGACTGGAAAAGGTCAGTTTTCATTCCAATACCTAAGAAAGGCAATGCCAAAGAATGCTCAAACTACCTCACATATCCACTCATCTCACACGATAGTAAAGTGAAGTCACTCTGTCGTGTCCAACTCTTTGTGACCCCATGGACTGTAGCCTACGGCACTCCTCCGTCCATGGGATTTTCCAGGCAAGAGTACTAGAGTGGGTTGCTATTTCCTTCTCCAGAGAATCTTCCCAACCCAGGGATCGAACCTGGGTCTCCTGCATTGTAGGCAGATGCTTTACCATCTGATCCACCAGGGAAGTCCACATGATAGTAAAGTAATGCTTAAAATTCTCCAAGCCAGGCTTCAACAGCACATGAACAGTGAACTTCCAGATGTTCAAGCTGGAGTTAGAAAAGACAGAGGAACCAGAGATCAAATTGCCAACATCTGCTGGGTTATTGAAAAAGCAAAAGAGTTCCAGAAAAACGTCTACTTCTGCTTTATTCACTATGACAAAGCCTTTGACTGTGTAGATCACAATAAACTGTGGAAAATTCTTAAAGAGATGGGAATACCAGATCACCTTACCTGCCTCTTGAGAAATCTGTATGTAGGTCAATAAGCAACAGTTAGAACTGGACATGGAACAACAGACTGGTTCCAAATCAGGAAAGGAGTATGTCAAGGCTGTATATTGTCACCCTGCTTATTTAACTTATATGCAGAGTGATTTCTCCAAAATCATGAGAAACGCTGGGCTGGATGAAGCACAAGCTAGAATCAAGATTTCTGGGAGAAATATCAATAACCTCAGATATGCAGATGACAACACTCATAGCAGAAAGCAAAGAAGAACTAAAGAGCCTCTTGATGAAAATGAAAGAGGAAACTGAAAAAGTTGGCTTAAAACTCAACATTCAGAAAACTAAGATCATGGCATCTGGTCCCATCACTTTATGGCAAATAGATGGGGAAGCAATGGAAACAGTGACAGACTTTATTTTGGGGGGTTCCAAAATCACTGCAGATGGTGACTGCAGCCATGAAATTAAAAGACGCTTGCTCCCTGGAAGAAAAGTTATGACCAACCTAAACAACATATTAAAAAATAGAGACATTACTTTGCCAACAAAAGCCTGTCTAGTCAAAGCTATGGTTTTTCCAGTAGTCATGTATGGATGTGAGAGTTGGACTATAAAGAAAGCTCAACACCAAAGAATTGATGCTTCTGAACTGTGGTGTTGGAGAAGACTTTTGAGAGTCCCTTGGACTGCAAGGAGATCCAACCAGTCCCTCCTAAAGGAAATCAGTCCTGAGTGTTCATTGGAATGACTGATGCTGAAACTGAAACTCCAGTACTTTGACCACCTGATGCAAAGAACTGACTCATTAGAAAAGACCCTGCTGCTGGGAAAGATGAAGGTGGGAGGCGAAGGGGATGACAGAGGATGAAATGATTGGATGGCATCACTGAGTCAATGGACATGAGTCTGAGTAAACTCTGGTAGTTGGTGATGGATTGGGAGGCCTGGTGTGCTGCAGTTCATGGGGTCACAAAGAGTTGGACACGACTGAGCAACTGAACTGAACTGCACTGCAGGTAGGTATGATAAAGAGCAAAATTTGTATTTTTTCTGTAAAGAATTAGACTTGATTGCATTCCCTATTAGTCATGGAAGAGGCAGGTCCCAAAAAGAACGTGAGGAGTTGGAAGTCTGCCTTTAAATTACACTAAGGTTATGGTACGTTAAGAGTCATCTTTCTGAAACTGATGGCAGTATGCCAAGGACACAGAGGAGGGCTGGCATGCCCCAGGGTACTCCTAGTAAAATGGAAATATCCTCTGTGGGCCAAGAGCTAAACTTAGAATTAGTCTTGTAATGACAAAAGTAATGGCTAATTGCTTTTAGTGTTTTTTTGTTGTTGTTATGCATCAGATACAGTAATGCATTCTTATATTTAATACTCTCTACATCATTTTAAGGTAAACATTTTTATCCCCATTTGTGTTGGTTTTCTATTCCTGCAGTGAAAATTACCACAAACTCAGCTACTGAAAACTTAGAAAGTTTCTCCTCTTACAGTTCTAAGGGTCAGATTGTGTTGGGGAGAATCTGTTTTCTGGCTCATTCATGTAATTGGCAGAAATCAGTTCTTGGCAATTGTGAGATTGATATCCTGGTTTCCTCAGCTCTCAGCTAAGGCCAGTTCCCAGCTTCTAGAGATCACACATTCCATGGTTTGGCTCCTTCTTTTTCCAGATGCAAAGCCAGCTCTATGGGTTGAGTTCTACTCAAGCTTCAAATTTCTCCTGCCTCTTCCTCTGCTACACTGTTATCCATGACTTCTTTCACTTTTAAGGGCCTATGGTATATACTGGTCTTCCCTATTGGCTCAGATGGTAAAGAATTTGCCTGCAATGCAGGAGACCAGGGTTCAAACCTTGGGTCGGGAAGATCCCCTGGAGAAGGGAATGGCTACTCACTCCAGTATTCTTGCCTGGAGAATTCCATGGACAGAGTAGCCTGGTGGGCTACAGTCCATATTGTTCACTAGGCCTACCCAGATAATCTAGCATAATTTCCCTATTTGAAGGTCCATAACCTTAGTTCCATCCACAGAGTTCCATTTGCTATGTAATATAACATAGTCACAGTTTACAGAGATATGTGCATGGATAGCTATGTGGGAGGGCTAGCTTTCTTCTGCTGACCACAGTCCACACTCTGGCTCCCAAAGATTCATGTCTACCCCAACATGCAAACCACTTGGCGTGGAATGTGCTATAATTATCTTTATACCCCCAAGAACCTGGAATATTCTTGACACTCAAGAGATTAATAAGTGAATGATATTTTTGAATTCTTTCTTTGAGTGTTGCCTTCCATGAAACAATCTTCTTTCACCCTTCCAGTAGTGTTGGAAAGATTTACTCCCTGAGTCACTGGTATGTAAGTGTGAATTGAACAGCTCGCTTCTTTTCACATTCGATGCCCAGGTACAGAGGAGCAATAGAAAATTTTTAAATATTAAAAGAAAATTCAAAAGGGCATTAAAATGGAAGCTATCATGAAGGAAAACTATATCCTGGCTGAATTTTCCTAGGACCTCCTAGAAAGAAAAGAAAAAAAAACTGAAGTGTTTTTAAATCAACATAGTTTCAATCTGTGGAAACTAAACTATTTGGTATAAACCTTACTTTATCTTGAGGGATATAGAAGAGGAAAATAAAATTCTTCTTTTCTTCTTTCATGACTTTTATATTTCCAGTTACCCACGGTGAAAACAAGTTCTGTTGATTTTATTGCAAGAAGTTGACTGAAACTATCCTCTGTTTCCATTGTTTTTCTACTGGTCAAGGTAATCTCACATGGGTTAGTAAAAGAGCCTCATAATTTACATGTTTACCTCAAATCTCCTTGGTTCTAATTTGACCCTCTATATCATGACCCAAACTCCTTTCCTAAATTAATGATCTGATTACCTCCTCCTCTAGTTGAAAACTGTTCAATACTTCTTCAGTTCCCTGCAAGGGAACTGCCCAACCTCATTTGGGCAGGCCCTCCCAACCTCATTTTAACTCCACTTGGGGTTAAGGCTTTAGACATCAATAGACCTAGTCTAAAATTCCAGCCCCACTACTTATCTGCTAGGTGATATGGGCCAAGTCATGTAACATCTTTAATGTAACTTCCTTATTTGTATAAATGATATAGTGTAGGATTTTACCAAGAATTTGGGGTACATGTCAAGCTCCTAGAACCTAAGAAATGTTTGTAAGTTGTAGTTGTCACAGTAACCTGTTTACTCTCACTCCCTACACTGCTCACTGTGTACCCCAAATCTAGGTGAACTGGATTGACACTCGTGGTACTCATAAAGATCCATATACTCGTGTGTGTGTGTGTGTTCGTTGCTCAGTCATGTCCGACTCTTTGCAGTCCCATGGACTGTAGCCCACCAGGTTTCTCTGTTCATGGAATCCTCCAGGCAAGAATACTGGAATGGGTAGCCATTCCCTTTTCCAGGCACCTTCCCAAGCCAGGGATTGAATGAGTCTCCTGCATTGCAGGTGGATTCTTTATCATCTGAGCCACCAGGGAAGCCCTATACCATTATGCCTCCAAGCTTTTATTCATACAACTTCTTTTATTTCAAAACCTTTCTACTGCTATTTTAAACCTGGCAAGATTATCTTCATCCTGTAAGACACAGAAGTTTCTCTTCTCTCTAAGTTTTGCCACCTCTCTGAAGACATCCTGCTCTTTCTTGGTCCATGGGGCCACTCACTTCCACCTCCATGCTCCTACTGCACTTCTTTCAAACCACTGGCATTTACCACCTATGTCAAAACTTATCATCTGAGTGAATTTCTTCTCACCAGAGGGTGAGTTTCCCACAGCCAGATCTGGTGTCTTCCTCATTATGGTTTCATCACTCTCAGGTGTGATGGTGGACTGCAGTGGGTGCTCAGCAAATATCTGTGGTACTGAATGATAGCACATCACCTAAAGACAGTGTGTTGATGCTGGTCTGTAACACTTCATCCAAAGCCAAAATAACGAATCATCACTTTTCATAGTGTTTATTATTACTATCGTTACAAATATTATTTTGGATTCTTTTAAAGTACAATGGGCTAAACAGTCACTGATGATGACTTTCCTGGAGCTTTCTTCACAAGTGAATTCAATATTTAATTCATATTTTGTTCCCCAAACCAAATGCCCACACTAAAAATGTATGTATGTAAGTAAATATGAATAGTGGCATTCTATGAACAATTCTATGATAAACGGAAGTTAGATGGCAGGAGGATTCTGGTCAGAAAACACATTTCACAAGTAAGCTTCTACGAGGTTATTTTAAACAACACTAAGGGGAAAAATTATTTGAAACATGAAAAATGCCTTTCTACTGTCCCTCTAATGGATGTACTTTAAAGAAAGCCAAGGGGAATTTTAAACTCCACATACATTTTATGAACATTCACATGAATATCTATGACTAATCTCAAGTGCATTTGAATAAAAATTAGAACAATTTTGATGTTCCAAGTTGAATTATTAAGTAAAAATATTCAGTTATCAGATAGTTAATTAAGTGGAACTGACTGTATTCATTAAAATATTTGTTCCAAACAAATGTATTTAACATTCAGATATTATGCAGAATAGGTGACAATTGCATATCTCCATGGAGATCAATAATGGGATTCAGATCATTGTGTAAAGAGTCTGCAAGTTTAATGCAGAGAGAATGTCATTATTATTTCTCTCTTAATGATGGTCATTATGCGCAAACACTGATTGAATTCCATTTGTTACCTGCATTTGAGCTGAGAGGAATAATTACAATTTAAGTGTCTCCATTAAAATTCATAAAAGAATATGAATGCAAAAATTGTACTTGAAACTGACAAAATATACTTTGAGGATATAAATTGTGTTTTCTGATAGGTCTTTTAAAAGTATTAAAAATAGCTTCATTTTAATAAGATGACATATAAAGATCATGTGTTATTCTCACCTTTATGTAAATTTTAATGCTGCAATACATGACTAATAATAAAAAGTAAAGAAATTAATTTTTAAAAAGTAAAATCAATTAAACAATGTGCAGTTAGCACTCATACTTTTGCAGACTGGGTCGTAGTCATCCTCTTTTTAAATGTTTTTAATTGCTGTATGATATTAAAATCATGTTCTGTCATTACATGTACTGGTGATATCTTTCTACCACCTACCACAGTTGGTAGCTAATAGATTTAAGGAATGGACAGATGTAAATTAAATGTGCTGTGTTCGCTTTCACTTACTGGGCATATACTTTTTCAATCTGTTTTGCCCTGCTCCACATCTGTATAATTTCAGGTGCTAACAGTTAGCAATTTATGAGCCACACAAATGCAGTTTTCAGCTGATTAATCAGCATTTTTCCCAGAGTGAAGTGAAATGAACTAAGATGTCATATGGGTAAGTAACCTAGGTGAGTTTGCTAAGTCTGATGAGAGAAGGTTGAGTATTTGATGCCACAGAAGCCACAAATGAAATGACCACAATGGAATTGTGATACATTTGTGCCGCTCATCAAGTTGGAGAAGCATCTGAAGAGAAACATGATGTTTTCCTTCTGTACCAGACATTCCTCTCTGACTCTGCTTCAGAACTTCAAAAGTACAGTGTCATGAATTTAGTGTTTCTATTATAATACTATATGTTTTTACACTGTTAAGCAAGAATAAGGAAGTCACAGATTTTTGTGTGATGAAGTTCTTTACGCCTTATCTCATCCACTTTCATCATTTTACAGATGAGAAAACCAAGGGCAAGAGATGCTCATGATTAAAACACTTTCAAATGTTAGTGGTCACCTAAACTCAGGTCTTTTGCCATTGACCACAACA